>NW_006921630.1:142333-146596 GCF_000298275.1 Orycteropus afer afer
CTGGAGAAGGATGTCATGCTTGGTAGGGTGCAGGGTCGACGAAAGAGGGGGAGGCCTTCAAGGAGATGGATTGATACGGTGGCTGCAATGATGGGCTCAAGTATAGCAGGGATTGTGGGGCTGGCGCGGGATTCGTCAGTGTTTCGTTCTGCTGTGCATGGGGTCGCTATGAGTCAGAAACGACTCGACGGCACTTAACAACAACAACAACATTTATTGTGTGCTTAATACAAGCTTTATAGGTATTATCACATTTAATTCTCTTAAATTTATGATTAAAAACCAAAACCAAACCCACTGCTATCAAGTCAATTCTGACTCATAGCGACCTCCATTGGGTTTTCAAGGCTATAAATCTTTATGGAAGTAGATTGCCTCATCTTCCTTCTGCGGAACAGTTGGTGGGTTTAAACTACTGACCTTGTGGCTGGCAGCCAAATGCCTTACCCACATCACCACCAGAGCTCCTACAATTTGATCTTCATTCTAAGAATGAAAATTGACCAAGGTCACACAACTAGTGAAAAAGATAAAATTTGAACACCAGTATCTGTCACTAGAGCCATCATGCTTACCTACTCTACCACAGCTCCTTATTATAGATGTAAAGAATTATCAGTATCATGTAATTTTAAAAGCAATGAAGGTAAAAAGGGTTTATCATTTTTTGGCTGTGCAAACCACCCACTCATATAATTGTGTATTACCATGATTATATGTGCAGTAATGTGCTATTTCAAAGAACCAAAACAATAATAATAAAACCAGCTGGAACATCTGGCTTTTTGTTGGTTTCCTATTCAGGAGTTCCCTAAAAGTAAACTTTATTATAGTGTTGATATTAGTTGATTAGAACATATAAATAGCTAGGAATGTATTGCCAATCTGACCAAACTTTTCAGGTTGATCCTCATCAGCCAGTGGAAGATCTACTTCTTTCCTTGGTAATTAGCCTATCTGATGACTCTAGGTCTGAGTCCAGGAAACTGGGCACATATATAAACATATATAAGAGCATGAATCAAAGGAGCCAGTGTCCAGGGCTGGCCTATGAATACTGGGCAAGTCACTTAAACCTTCTAAGTTTCAACTTTCTTTATTAAAGCCCAAATGAAATAATATTGGCTTAAGTTGCTTGTAGACTCTAAAGCCTTTTCTTTCTTTCTTTTATTTTTTTTTTTTTAATTGTGATTTGGATGAAAGTTTACATAGCAAATTCGTTTTCCATTCAATAATTCATACACATTTTGTTGCGTGATATTGATCGCAATCCCCACAATGCAACAATTCTCTTCCCATTTCCTCCCTGTGGTTATCCTTTCCCTGTGTTCTTCTTGCCTATGTGTTCCTGCCTCCTTACCTTTCTCCCTGTGCAAGTGCTGGACTTCTGATCTCCTATGGTTGATTGTTCTGCTGTATTTGTTCAAGTTGTAGGCCTGTCTATTGTTTGGCTACAAGTTTGGACATGATAACCAAAAAAAGAAAAAAAAAAAAAAGAGGTAGTGAGTTCAATTCTAGGCCTGAAGGGAGATTAGGGGACATAGTCTTGGCAGTTTTATCAATCTCCATCAGACCAGTAAGCCTAGTCTTTTTCATGGTTTTGAATGCTGATGGAATTTGGATTGAGACTACATTGAATCTATAGATTGCTTTGCATAGTATTGGCATTTTCACAATGTTCAGTCTTCCTATCCACACACGTGGTTTGTTCTTTCACTTATGTAGGTCTCAGAATTTCTTGTAATAGTGTTTTATAGTTTTCTTTGCATACGTCTTTTGTTTTCCTGGTAAGATTTATTTCTAAGTATTTTATCTTTTTGGTAGTTATTGTATGTGGTATTATTTTCTTTACTTCCTTTTCTGAGATCTCTTTGTTGATGTTGTTGTTGTTATGTGCCTTCGAGTTGGACCTGACTCATAGCAACCCCTCCTTGGGTTCCTGAGGCAGTATCACTACGGAAGTAGATCACCCCATCTTCCTTCCGAGGAGTGGCTGGTGGGTTTGAACCGCCAGCCTTATGGTTAACAGTTAAGTGCCTTAGGCACTACACTACTAGAGCTCCCCTTTGTTGATGTAGAGGAGTCCAAATGATTTTTTATGTTGCTCTTATATCCTGCCATTATGGTGAATCTTTCACTTAGTTCCAGTAGTTCTCTTGCTGAATCTCTGGGATTTTCTACATATAGGATCATCTCATCTGCAAACGGGTAATATTTCTTCTTCCCTACCAATCTGGGGGCCTTTTACTTTCCTTTCTTGCCTTATTGCCCTGGCTAGGACTTCCAATGGAACGTTGAATAGGAGTGGTTCCTGTTCTCATGGGGAATGCTTTAAGTCTCTCTTCATTGAGATAATGTTGGCTGTTGGTTTTGCATATATGCTCTTTATTATGTTGAGGAATTTCCCTTCTATTCCCATTTTGCTGAGAGTTTTTATCAGCAGTTGGTGTTGGATTTTGTCAAATGCCTTTTCTGCATTAGTTGGTTTGATCCTGTGGGTCTTTTCCTTTATTTTACTTATGTAAGGAATTACGTTGATTGCTTTCCAAATCTTGAGCCATCCTTGCACACCTGGTATGAATCCCATTTGTTCATGATGTATTATTTTTTTTATATGTTGTTGGATTCTATTGGCTTCGATTTTGTTGAAGATCTTTGCATCTATATTCATTGGTCTGTAGTTTTCCTTTTTAGTGGTGTCTTTACCTGATTTTGGTATCTGGGTTATGCTTACTTCATAAAATGAATATGAGAAGATTCCTTCCTTTTCTGTGTTCTGGAATAGTTTGATAAGATAGGTGTCAGCTTGTCTCTGAGTGTGTGGTAGAATTTTCCATGGATAATGTCTGGGCCAGGACTTTTTTGTGGTTGGTAGTTTCTCTTTGATTTGTCCGATTTCTTCTTTTGTTGTGCATCTGTTCAAATTTTCTACTTCAGTCTGTGTTAGTTTAGGTAAGTAGTGTGTTTCCAGGAGCTCTGGTAGCATAGTGGCTAAAGCACTTGACTCTAACCAGAAGGTTGGCGGTTCAAACCCACCAGCCACTCCTCGGAAGGAAGGTTGGGCAATCCTACTTCCGTAGTGATACTGCCTCGGAAACCCAAGGAGGGGTCGTTATTAGTCGGGGCCGACTCGATGGCACATAACAACAACAACAACAACAACAGTGTGTTTCTAGAAATCTGTCCATTTGTTCTAGGTTTTCAAATTTGTTGGAATATAGTTCTTCATAGTATTCTGATAGTATCTTTTTTATTTTGGGTTATTCTGTTGTGAGGTTGCTAATTTCATTTCTTATTTGTATTATTTTCATCTTCTTTTCCTTTGTTAAATTTTCCAGTAGTTTGTTGATTTTATTTATCTTTTCAGAGAACCAACTTCTAGCTTTGTTGATTCTTTCTATATTTTTTTGTTTTGTTTCATTTATTCCTGTTCAAATCTTTTTATTTCTTTTCTTCTGGTTGCTTTAGGCCTTTTGTTGTTGTTGTTGTTGCTCTTTTCCTAATTGTTGGAAATGTTGTGTTCAGGTATTGGTGTTGGCTCTTTTTTCTTTCTTTTTTTGACGTGTGTATTAATTGCTATATGTTGCCTTCTGATTGCTGCTTTTTCTCTCCCTCAAAGATTTTGGTATGCTATGTTTTAATTCTCATTTATTTCAAGGAATTTCTTAATTTGATTTTTTTTTTTTATCTCTTCTATTACCCTGTAGTTTCTAAGAAGGATGCTATTCAGTTTCCATATTTGCTTGCCCACCCACTCCCTTGGCCCTTCTATTGTTGATTTCTAATTTTATAACATTGTAATCTGAGAAGATGCTTAGCAATATTTAGATGTTTTAAAATGTATTGAGGCTTGCTTTGTGCCTAACATATGGTCTATTCTGGCAAATAGTCCATGTACACTGGAAAAGAATGTACATTGTTTTGTTTTTGGGTGAAGTACTTTGTATACATCTGTAAGGTCAAATTTGTTGTTTGCATAGTTTACTTCTATGTTTTTCTTGATTTTCTTCCTAGTTGTTCTGTCCTTCATTGAAAAAGCTGCATTAAAGTCTCCTACTGTTATTATGGAATTGTCTGTTTCTCTTTTCAATTCTGTTAATATCTGATTATGTATTTAGGACTCTTTCACTGGGTACATAGATATTTATTATGGCTATGTCCTCTTGTTCAATTGATACTTTAATCATTATATAGTGTTTTTCCTTGTCCCTTATTGTGGTTTTTGTCTTAAAGTTGTTTTATCAGAAATTAATATTGCCACTC
>NW_006921630.1:146696-147992 GCF_000298275.1 Orycteropus afer afer
TATCGAACAATATCATTATTATCACATGCAAGTAAAATCTTGCTGAAGATAATTCAAAAACAGTTGCAGCAGTATATTGACAGAGAACTTCCAGAACTCCAAGCTAGATTCAGAAGAGGACGTGGAATGAGGGATATCACTGCTGATGTCAGATGGATCTTGGGTGAAAGCACAGAATACCAGAAAGATGGTACTTGTATTTTATTGACTATCCAAAAACATTTGACTGCGTGGATCATAACAAATTATGGATAATAATGAGAAGAGTGGGAATTCCAGAACACTTCATTGTCCTCATGAGGAACCTGTACATAGATCAGGAGGTTGTCTTTGGACAGGACAAGGGGATACTGCATGGTTTAAAATCAGGAAAGGAGTATATCAGGGTTGTATGCTTCTACCATACTTACTCAATCTGTATGCTGAGCAAGTAATCTGAGAAACTGGACTATATGAAGAAGATTGTGGCATCAGGATTAGAGGAAGACTCATTAACAAACTGTGATATGCAGACAACACAACCTTGCTTATTGAAAGTGAAGATGACTTGAAGCACTTACTGATGAATATTAAAGACTACATTCTGCAGAATGGATTATAACTCAGCATAAAGAAAATGAAAATCCCCACAACTGGACCAATAAGCAGCATCATGGTAAATGGAGAAAAAAATGAAATAGTCAAAGATTTCATATTGCTTGGTTCCACAATCAACACCAATGCAAGCAGCAGTCAAGAAATCTGATGTCCTATGGCACTGGGCAAATCTGCTGCAAAAGTCCTCTATAAAGTGCTGAAGAGCAAAGAGGTCTCCTTGAAGACTAAGGTGCACCTAACCCAAGCCATGTTGTTTTCAGTTGCCTCATATGCATGTGAAAGCTGGACAATGAATAAGGGAAAACAAAGAAGAGTTGATGGTTTGGGGATGTGGTGCTGGCAAAGAATATTGAAATTACTATGGACCATCAGAAGAACTAATAGATCTGTCCTGGAAGAAGTGCAGCTGGAATGCTCCTTGGAAGCGAGAATGGCCAGACTTTGTTCCACTTACTTTGGTCATGTTGTCAGAAGGGACCATTCCCTGGAGAAAGATATCATGCTTGGTAAAGTGGAGGGTCAGTGAAAAAGGAGAAGGCCCTGACAAGGTGGACTGACACAGTGTCTGCAACAATGGGCTCAGGTATAGCAAGCATTGTGAGGTTAGTGCAGGAGCAGGCAGTGTTTTGCTTTGTTGTACATAGGGTTATTAGAGTTGGAACCAACTTGATGGCACCTAACAAAAACAACAATAACAAC
>NW_006921630.1:148092-153465 GCF_000298275.1 Orycteropus afer afer
ATGTTTCCTTATTAATTCTGAAATTCTCTGTCTCCTGATTAGTGCATTTAATCAATTTACATTCATTGTAATTATTGACAAGTGTGAATTTATCGCTGTCATTTTGTTATGTGTTTTTTTTTGTGATGTTGCTGATTTCTTTATTCCATAAAATTTTCTTTGTTGAATTTGTTTATGGATTTTTAAAAAATCATTTCCTTTATTCATTGTTATAGTATTTGCTAAATATTTGTATCTTTCCTCTTTTCTATTTTGATGAAAATGTTTATTAATTTCCTTTGAGGTTACCCTGTGATTTATTATCTTCTTCCCAAGTTTAAAACAGTCTGTCCTATATTGAAATTGTTTTGACCTTATGTCCATTTGGAAGTTCTATATCTGCACTATTTATTCCCTCTTTTGGGTTTGGTGTTGTCCTCATTTACTAATTGATGCCTCTGGTTCCCTGTTTACAGTCTTCTAAGTTTAGTTTACTTTGGATACTTTTATATCTGAGTTGGTTTCTGGGTTATGTTGTGATCTGTGTTAATCATCAGTTGTTGATTATCCATCCAAAGGACTCTCTTTAGCATTTCTTGTAATGTATGTCTTGTTTTAATAAATTCCCTTATTTCTGTTCATGTAGAAATGTCCTAATTGCTATCATGGTTGAGGAACAGTTTTGCTGGATCTATAATTCTTGGTTGGCATTTTTTTTTGTTTGTTTGTTTGTTTTGGCATTTTATATACATCATACCATTGCCTTTTTGCTTGCATGGTTTCTGATGAGAAATCACAGTTTAGTCTTATTGGTTGCCTTTAGTAGGTAACTTTTTGTTTTTCCCATTTTTGTTTCCAGGATTCTTTCTTTGTCTTTGTCTTTGGAAAGTTTGATTATGATATGCCTTGGTGATTTTCTTTTGGGCTTTACCCTGTTTCAGGTTCATTGACCTTCTTGAATGCATATCTTCTCAGCCTTTATAGTATTAGGGAAGTTGTCTTCCAGCAAATCTTTGACAATTTTCTCTGTTTTTATTTTTCTCTTTCTATTCTGGAATTCTGATCACACTTAAGCTATTCCTCTTGATGGTGTCCCACATAAACCCTAGGCTTTCTTCTTTTTTTAATCTATTTTTCTGATTGTTCCCTTACCAAAATTTTGCAGAGAGATTTATCTTCAATCTCATTAATTTTGTCTTCCATTGATTTTATTCTACTTCTTTGCCCTTTCAATGTATTATCTATTTTTGAAATATTACCATTAATCTCTGGATTTTTATTTGCTGTTTTCGTATAGTTTCTAATTTTTAATTTTTTTCTCCATTTCTTCACATATTGCTTTCCTAAATTCTTCTAGAGTTTTGTTTGTGTTTTCCTTAATTTTGTTGGTGTTGCTCTTTTTTGATTGCCATTTGCTATTTATGTGTATGTGTGTGTGTGTGTGTGTGTGTTTTGTCAGTGTTTTCCTTGCTCTGTCTCTCAATCCATTGAACATACCTAAGTATAATTCTTTTGAACTCCTTATCAAGTAGTTCCAACTTCCTCATGATGTTTTCTGGCTCTGTGTTCTGATTCCTTTTTAGTAGTACTTTATGCTGATTTTTTGTGTGAATTGGGATTTCGTTTGTCTCTGAGACATTAGGATGTCATATTTATAATTGGTGATTGTATATTGGTGTGATTTGCTAAGGTTTTTATTTTTTATTTTGCTTTATTTTGTTTTGGTATATCCAAGCATATTGGGCTGGTGTGCTACTCTGTTCACTAGTTTGGCAACACTTAAACACTCACCACTTGTCTCCTGGTTGGTGTGACAAAGGATGAGAATGTGTGTACAGATTTCTGTCAGCTGTCTATGTAGAGCAGTTGAGGGCAGATTGGGCTGGTATTGGCTACCATCTATCATTGATTAGCTGATACAGAAATGGGTAATAGCCCTCACCTTGTGGGTGGGACTGCAGGAGGTGCATAAATAGTTGGGTCATGTGAGCATGGTTACTGTTTCCCACCAGGTGGTTAAAAAAGAGAGAGAGATAGAGAGAGAAAAAATACAAACAACATAAACAAACAACAGCAAACAGGAAAAAAAAAAAATGGAAAGAAGAAGAAGAAACAAAAAAGGAGGAAAACCGAAAAAGACAAAGAGAAAAAGGAAAAAAATTGGGGAGAGGGGAAGGAAAAGAGAGAAAGAAGAGTCTAGTAAGAAATAACAAGAAAATAGTAATAATAAGAATAGTAAGAAAAAAACAAGAAAAAATGCAAAAAGCAAGAGCTAGGAAGAACAAAAAGAGAAAAAGAAGAAAGAAAGGAAAAAGAAGGGAAGTAGGAAAAGAAAAAACAAAACCAGGGAAGGGAAGGAAAAAAGATAACCAGAAAGAAAGGAGAGGGGAAAAAAAAAGAATCATTAAAACAAAATTTGGGAGGACAGACACCTGAGCTGTATTCCTACTGGCCATGCAGTTGGTAGGTAGCAGAACATCTGGTCCTGGCATTAGTTCCTGCCTACCTGGAAGGCAACTGGGGCCAGGGTTTCTGATCTCAGATGAGTTCTTGCTGACGCAAAAGGTGTAGGGGGTAGGGCAACTGGACCTGCACAAAGTTCATGCTGGTCCAAATGGCAGTGGGAGAAGGTGACTGGTTCCAGAAAGAATTCCTACCAGCTCAAAAAGCATCTGGGGATAGGGTGTCTGGTCTCAGAAAAAGCTCCTGCTGTCCAAAAGGCAGCTGAGTGCAGGGCCCCTGCACTGAGAAAAAGTTCCTCTTTCCCTATGGGGGCTTGGTGTAGGGCACTTGGTCCCAGCAAAAGTTCCTGCCAGACTAAAAGGTAATTCCTAAATCTACCCAAAAGGCAACTTGGGGCAGGCAATCTGACCCCAGATGAGTTCCTTCTGGCCCAAATGGTACCTGATGGCAGGGCACCTGGACCCCTAGAAAGAGTTCCTGCTTGTCCAAAAGGTGATTGGGAGCAAGGCACCTTGTTCCAGGGGGACTTCTTGCTAGCTCAAAAAGAAGCTGTGGTCTGCACATCTGGTCCCAGACACAATTCCTGCTGCCTCAAAAGTAACTGGGCACCAGGCTCCATTCCCAGAAAAAAGTTCCTGTTGCCCCAAAAGCCAGCTGGGTATAGGATACTTACTCTTAGAAGACGTTCCTACTGTCCTAAAATATACCAGGGAGCAGAGTGCCAGCCAATAGACCACATCTCCATTTGTCACCTTATTCTCTGTTTTCATTCAATTTCTTCTAGTTGTTGTTAGGTGTTATTGAGTCGGCTCCGACTCATAGTGACACTATGTGCAACAGAATGAAACACTGGCTGGTTCTGTGCCAGGCTCACAATCCTTGCTATATCTGAGCCCACTGTTAGAGCCACTGTGTCAATTCATCTCATTGAAGGCCTTCCCCTTTTTCATTGACCCTCTACTTTACCAAGCATGACATCCTTCTCCAGGGAATGGTCCCTCTGACATGACCAAAGTAGGTGAGACGAAGTCTGGCCATTCTCACTTTCAAGGAGCATTCTGGCTGTGCTTCCTCCAGGACAGATTTGTTTTTTTGGCAGTCCATGGTACCTTCAGTATTGTTCGCCAACACCACAATTGAAAGGCATCAACTCTTCTTCAGTCTTCCTTCAGTAAGTATTAATTCCATCTCTTTATCCTTTCCTTTGAAGCAGAGGGTTCCAGGATTATCTTCTGTATCTGTTCTAATTGATTTCTTGTTTCTTTGTTGTAAAAGGTCTGTATGGCTTGTCTGCCCATTTTGCCATCTTGCTGGAAGTGTTGCTACATAGGGTTGCTATGAGTCATAATTGACTTGATGGCACCTAACAACAACAGTGAAAATCCCACTGTCTCAGAAGACAAACAGTCTGTGTTCTAGTCTTACTCCATCTCTAGCATGCTGTGAAAATGTTTTCTTATATGGAAAATGAAGAATATGTGTAGAGGGGGGGTTTTTAAATGATCCCCGTTGTTGTTGTTATGTGCTGTCAAGTTGGCCTCGACTCATATCAACCCCTCCTTGGGTTTCCGAGGCAGTATCACTATGGAAGTAGATTGCCCCATCTTCCTTCCGAGGAGTGGCTGGTGGATTTGAACTGCCAGCCTTCTGGTTGGCAGTCAAGTGCCTTAGGCACTATGCTACCAGAGCTCCCAAATGATCCCTAGGACTCTACCATTCAATCATCAAAAATTTTGAGGTGTTTTCTTCAGATATTTATTAACAGTTGTTGTGTTATATTTTAACATAGCTGAAGCACATTTTCAAGACACCAGAAGTATGCTATTCTGATATATAAAAGTAGACTGGACAGCCCTGGGTCAGAGGAGTCTCACAAGGATACAGCTCAGATATTGTCTGCCAGTCTGCCAAGGGGAGGTGCTGGTACAGATGCTGTTTGTAGAATGCTCCAAGTGCCTTATTGCCACAAGCACAGTGTTGTGAAATGGCTTTCAAATTCTTGAATGCAGCTAAACTTAACAATATCGGTCCTGCTTAGAATATCAGAACTTCAAAAGTCCATGTGGAGAATAATGAAAGTGAGGTTCAGAGAGGACCCATGATTTGCCTGAGGCTGCACAGAACACAGCTTGCCTAATTTCCTGGTCAGGGATCTTTCTATTGTACCATGCAGCCTTATTTATAAAGATGATATTATTAAAATTATCCTGAGAAATCACTCAGCAATTATAACAAAACCCTTGAAAGATATAATACTTCTGAAATATTTAGATGATTTTACATTTTTCACTCATCTGATCTTAGTAGTATGGATATTTTAATAATATCTTTTTTTTTTCTGAATCAGCATATAACATGCACATGTAATTCAGCAGCATTCTTTTCACCATATCTGAGAGTTATACATAATTGCAAAGATGATTTTGTTACATCAATGCTGATGAAACTTTACATTGGAAATCTCTCTCTTTTTGATGTTCTGTTTCAGAGGAATCTAAGGCATGTATCTGAAATTATTATTATTTTTTTTTTATTTTATGTGGATCATATTGTAAATACTTACACCAAATCAATGATGAGGAAATACATAATGGGGAAAATTAAAAGGGAGAATAACATGTTAGAAATAGTAATACCTGAGAGTCATGGCTGACTGTTAACCAAATTATGGGTCTACAATAGTTTATTGTAAAAGCAAATATTGTATTTGGATATTTCGAATAGAATAAGCCTTATAAGAGCTGAAATTATAGTATTTTTCCTATTATACTCAATGTTTGTTAGTCTTTTAATTCAGTGTTCAGTCTACTTTTGTACTTTTTGTTTTCAAATAAATTGGATAAATGACACAGGGACAATGGAAAAGAAAAACCTTGGTGATTAAAACATAAAGAAGAGACAAGGGACTTATCTCTAGAATTTATAGAACAC
>NW_006921630.1:155612-159371 GCF_000298275.1 Orycteropus afer afer
GTACTATTGTAATTCTTATCCACATTTAATCAATAAGGAAAATGAAATTGAGAAATTTTCAGTAACCTCTCCAAAAGCACACAGCTACAAAGCGATTGGATGAATACTGTTGGTCACATACCCATCAGTTATTCCCTCCTTCTCTTACAAAAAAAGCTTACTTTATTTGTTGTATTAAATGTTTTACTATGTATATTTGTACCATAGTAATACAAATATACATAGCAATGTATATTTGTACCATAGTAATACAAATATACATAGCAAAACATTTAATACAATAAAAACTAAATTGTTATGAATATTTCTATTATTATGGTACAAATATACACAACAAAATGTTACCAATTCAAGGGTTCTTATATGTATAATTCAGTGACATTGATTTCATCTTAAACAACTATTATCACTCTCTCCTGAATCATTCCCCCTCCACTAGCATAAACTCTATGCCCCTTGAAGAGTAATTCCCCCTTTCCCCTTCCCTCTACCCCTGGTAACCAATAAAACTTTCTATATATTTGCCTATTTTATGTAAATGAGATCATACAGTATTTGTCCTTTTGTGATGGACTTATTTCACTAAGCAAAGTGTTTTCAAGATTCCTTCATGTTGTAGCATATATCAGGACTTCATTTCTCTTTATGGTCAAGTAATATTCCATTGTATATATGTACCACATTTTATTTATCCATTCACTTTTGATGGGCAGTTGGGTTGTTTTCACCTTTTGGCTATTGTGAATAGTGCTGCAGTGAATATTGGTGTACAGGTTTCTACTGTGTTCCTGCTTTCAAGTCTCTTAGGTATATACCTAGAGTTGGGATTACTGGGTCATACAGAAATTATATATTCAACTTTTTGAGGGACTGCCAAATTTCCATAGCAGCAGTACCATTTTGCATTCCCACCAGCAATGGGAATTTTTACACATCCTTGCCAACACAGTTGTTTTCTGTTTTTCTCATAATACCCATTCTAGTAGGGGTGAGGTGGTTTCTCACTGTGATTTTGATATTTATCTCACTAATGGCTAATGACCTTGAGCATCTTTCCATGTGCTCGTTAGCCATTTGTATATCCTCTTTGGCGCAATGTCCTTTGCTCATTTTTTTTTTTAAACAAATAAATTGCTTATAATTTTCCAAATTTCTCCCCAAGCTTTATATATTTATATTTTGCATAACTCAAATTACATCAGTAGTGTCAGGGATTTTACCAGTCTCTCTCTGAACAGTTAGCCTGTTTTTTTTTTTTTATAATTTTGGATTTTGTTCCACATTTTTCTGCCACTTTATCCGGGATCTTCTATTTTGATCCCTTTCTGAATGGTTAACTGTGGTAGCCAGGCACCATCTATTTCTTCAGGTCTCAGGGTCATATAGGTTGAGGTTCTCATGGTCTACCAGTCCCTTGGACTAATTGTTTCCATGTGTCTTAGTTTTCTTCATTCTTCTTTGTTCTGGACAAGGAGAGACAATTGTTGCATCTTAGATGGCTGTTGGCAAGCTTTAAGATCCTAGTCACTATTCACCAAAGAGAGATGTAGAAAAATGTTTTTGTGTATTAGGTTATGCCAATGGAGCTTGATGTCCCTGTGACCATGGTACTGAGCCTGTGGACCCAACATTCATACATCCTCACCAACATTTGTTATTTTCTCTCTATATATATCTTTTGTTTTTCTTTTAAATTCTTAGTCATTCTAGTGAGAGTGGAATGGTATCTCATTTTGGTTTTGATTTGCACCTCTCTGATGACTTTTGACATTGAGCTTCTTTCATGTATGTGGTGATCATTTGAATACCCTCTTTGGTGAAATATTTGTTCAGGTTCTTTGTCCATTTTTATGGGCAAAGATATTTTGTCTTTTTCTTATTATCAGAGTTTTATGTAAATTTTGGTTACTATATTCTTATTGCATATATATTTCTGAAGATATTCTTTCAGTTAATAACTTGTCTTTTCACTGTTCTCATAAATTCTTTTGGTGAACAAAAGTTTTTAATTTTTATGAGGTCCTATTTATTTATTTTGTCTTTTACTGTTTGTACTTTCATTATTATATTAGATAATCCATTGTTGAAAGCTAGGCCTGACAGCCTTGCCCTTGCATTTTTTTTCCCTAAGAATTTTAAGGTTTCAATTTGAAAATTTAGGTTTATAATCTATTTTGAATTTGTTTTTGTGTATGATGTGAAGTCTTTGCCCATTTTTTTCATTAAGTTTTTTGTCTTTTTGTTGGTAAGTTGTAGAAGTATTATATACAGGTAGTCCTTCAGTTACCATAGGGATCTGTTCTGATGACTCCATCATAAGTAAGTTCTGACGCAAGTCTAATATCCTTTTTTTTTTTTTTTTAAGTTTTCATTATTATTTGTATCTATATTTGTCTCTAGGGTTTGGAAACATTACATATAAGCTCATAGATATATTTTAATTCTTGTAAAGATACATAAGAAATGCACCAATAATAAAAATTTACTCTAACAGTGAAGAGGACTTGGATGACATTGCAGTTTAATTCATTGGGGTAATAACCCCATTTGTGAAAAGTTCTTGGTCATCTGCATTATCCTTGGGAATGGGGATAGTGTTTCTGGCTTTTCTTTTTTTCTTTATATATTTCATGGTAACATTTCACTGCTTCCAGAATCTGACTGTTGACTTTTGTAAAGTGTTTAGCATTTGGAAGCATGTTTCCAAGCAATTGAAGCACCTGGTTGACTTTAGAAAAGCTTCAGCTAATCCTTTCTCTGTAAAATTTTGGACAACTTGTCTCTTTCTTCTTCCTCATTATTTCTTTCTTCTTCATTTCTTTCCTCTTCAAAATCCATAACTCCTGATCTGTAAATTCCCCTTCTTCATGATCTATGAACTGTTCCACATCAGTGACACCAAGTTCTAAATTTACTGTTCTTGCCATATAGATGATTTTCCACCCATCTCTTTCATCACATTATTCAGATCAGATACTTAGAGCATGTTAACATAGCTCAGCATTTTTCCCCAAAATTCACTGCATGTATTTTCCCATAACTCCCAGCAAGAAGCAATGTTCTGAATATGCTGAAGAAATTATAATTCTTCCAGAAATTCTGTAATGTTACTGTACCTCCATCTGTTACAACTATTGCCTAAACAATGTAGTCTGTAGTTAATATGACTTGAAAGTGGTGATTGCACTTTTATCCATGGCTTAATTATAGCTGTGGTATTGGGAGATAGATCTATTCCTTTCACATCTTTCGATCATGTACATGAGGAAGATGTCCTGAAGCTTTACCAAGGAGCAGTAGACTCTTGAAAGCAATGCTCTTTTAAATGCAGTAAGCATGAACTCCTGGATTGAAACAATTTAAAAACCAGTCTTCAGATAACACAATCATCATCCAGGCCTTAGAGTTACTCCTGTAATAGACTGGAAGCTTATTTTTGTCAATATTTTTTAATGCTCAGGGGTTTACAGAAAAGGTTTTAATTGAAATTTAGCAGCAGTGTAATTCTCTTTAAATGCCTTGAAGTCAGGCATTGACTTTATTTACCTCTTTGTGAATATAAGTCTGTTCTGGCATCTTTTTCCAAAATATTTTTCCAAAATAAGGAAAAGAACCACATGATCATATAAATTGATGCAGAAAAGGCATTTGATAAAATCCAACACCTATTTCTGATCAAAACTCTCAGCAAAATAGGAATAGGAGGGACATTCCTCAACATAATAGAGGGCATTAATGCAAAACCAACAGCCAACATTA
>NW_006921630.1:162275-170469 GCF_000298275.1 Orycteropus afer afer
CAATGACATGAGACAAAGTATATGTGAACTGCTGTATGGAAAGCGAATTTGCTCTGTAAATCTTTACCCAAATCACAATAAATAATAAATTTAAAAAAAGTAAGAAATCTAGCAGCTGTGTAATTCTCTTTAAATTCCTTGAAATCAGGCATTGACTTTATTTACCTCTTTGTGAATATAAGTCTGTTCTGTCATCTTTTTTCAAAATAAGCCTGTTTTGTCCATGTTGAAAATCTGTTCTGGTAGATGTTCTTCATCTTGTATTATCTTCTCCAGGTCATCCTTCAGTTTTTTGGCATCTTCAACATTGGCACTTCATGTTTTTTTAGTTGCACACACATTATATAAGCCAAATCTGACATCGAAGTGACCAAACTAGCCCTTGGTGGCATTCAAGTATTTATGGTAGTCTTCTTGCTGTTTCTTCAGGTTTTCAGAAAGACTTTTTTTTTCATTTGAATCAATAGTAAACTCATAGGAATCCTCTTCTTGATTTGTTCTTCTGTTCAAATCATGAACAGCTTCTCTATCTTATGGGTTGTCCATTTCTTCTTCTTAGTTAAAATTGTCAATTTTACACCAATCACTCCTTTAACTGCTTCCAAAATCCTATTCTTATCCTTAATGATTGTTGAAGTGGTTGCATGAGACAATCCTTCCTTACATGCTATTTCACTGACTTTCTTTCAATTTTCATAGGCCTTAATGATCTTCATCTTTATATTCATGTCTACAGCCCTCATCACCTTCATTTTTGGATTAGAACTTTCAGTGGAATGACATCTTTTGCTAGCCATGTTGTTGGTGGTATAAGAAGTATAGGCGTTACAAACACTTAAAGTTGGAGAAACTTGAACACCTCAGCTTCAAATGAGCAACTGATGCTTCCTATGGCAGGAAACACTGAACAAGATTATCCTGCAGTCCTATGCAAAAAGGGCATGGCAGCAGTGTCTGATCTCCTCTAGCTTCAGAAGGGGAAAGAAGGATCCAGAGCAACATCAACAGCCCAAGGTTGATTCCTGTGAGGCAGAGGTCAGACATGTCACCACCCTCCAACCTTTTACCAATTCTGACAATCTCTACTTCTCTGGTGGATTTGATAATTCCTTACAATGTCCACACAGAGCTCACAGACAATATTCATGAGTATGAGGTATTTGGGAAGTAACAGGTTACATTTCAGGTTTAGGAGCACTCAGGATACAGTTCTTCAATCAGGATAGTTTTTTCTCAGCTATGCCCCAGAGATATTTCTCTCTGGCTTCAGCCTTTGCCCTGTTCAGATCAATGTTACAAAGGTCTTTTAACTTTGCTGTATAGGTGCCCAGAGATGCTCCTCACTCCATCAGCAAGCCTCCTGCCCAAAGGCACTCAGCTTTCTTGCTCTGTGGGCTGAGTCACCACTCTGTTTCATGCCAGTCTCCTGGTTCGGTTATTTCCATTGCTGTCATATATCTGTCATCTCAGTGCAGGGATCTCAGGTTGAAGGACACACTCTACTACTGGTTTCTCTTTTTTGACCATAGTGAGATCACTTGTCTGCCTCTGGGATGGTTCATTTTAAGCCTAATGGAATGGGAAAACTGACCAATCCCCCTGTTAGGGTGCCATACACCATATTTCCATGGTCCCACCCCCAACAAGGGTGCCATGTACCTTATTTACATTATTAACAAGCTATCCAATCCCCTTGGTGGGCCACAAAGTGCTTCATGTTTACATAGTTCTACCCAATCTTCTGGTAGGAGTAACAAAGACCATGGCTAGAAGAGCTATAATAAGTAATTCACTGTATCACAACCTAGTCTACAGTGAAGTCAGTGTTAGTGTTGTAACAATGAAATCAGGTCATAACAGCTGCTGGGTGTATGTGCAATTCAGTTGTCCTGTGTCATCAGAGTTGAACATTGCCCAACTTTCTATCCATATGACTCCTGACACTGATACCAACTTCATTATAGACCAAACCATGTCCTGCTATATGGCGGTATTTATGACAGTAAACCATACCATTGAACATCTGCAAGTGAACAGGAGAATAATAACATCAGCAAATTATATGCTGCAACATTATATGTAGTACATATTACTAACAGTAAAATGTAAAACAAAACCCAAATAGCCATAAGTGCAGTTCATTGAAAGCCGAATATATCATAAGTCAAAGGCTACCTGTATAGTTGTATGTTAGACCCCTTTCAGACATATGATTCTTGGTTTTTTTTTTTACTGTCAGAGGAGTGAATATTAGTTATTCTAAGGTAATCATAGTGGTATTCTTCCCATTGCCAAGTAATTGATTCAAGTCTGAGAATGAACACAATTTTGGCCACTGAGACATGAGTAGAAATCCACTGGAAGGATTTTGGAAAGCTTATCTTTGTTCATAAAAAAGGAGGTTCACCTTCTCTTGCTTGTGAATGCTGTAGTGTGAGGATGTGGTATATGGGGGAACTTGAGGACAGCAGACAAACATGAAAGGAGAAAAAACAAAGAACAAAGGAAATATTCTGAGGATGACAGAGTGAAGAGGATGACAGAGTGAAGAGATGAAGATACCCTGCTGAATTAACTAATTTTAACACGAGCCACCACCACTTGTCTGTCATTCCGTTGTACTAGGGTGGCTCATGTGTTGCTGTGATGCTGGGTGCTATGCCACAAGTATTTCAAATACCGGCAGGGTCACCCATAGTGGACAGGTCTCCGTGGCATTTTGGAGACCAAGAGAGAAATTAACAAAGGTCAAGAGAAGGCAAGACCTCTCCAACAGCAACAAGAGAAGGCAAGGTCTCTTTCATGGTTAAATGCTTACTTGGCAATACATTAAGATCAAAAGTAGATGTCATTCCAGTAGTCCATGTTTTTTTATCTTGTTGGGACACTTCATACTTTGGGTCACTGTACCCTAGTAAACATTTATTGTTTTACATTCCTTTTCCTGAGGAGGCTTTTGTGATTGTTTCAATCACCATCTATTATCCTTGAATACATAGAGGAGTAAAACTTTGACTTTGTAGAGAATAAGTTGATTGTATGGATTCCAAGAATAATGATGTAATCATGTATAAACATATAAATAAAGTAGAACAAAGGCATCGGGGTCCCTCGCGCAGAATATGCAAGGTGTCTGCCTGGGCCCCGTTCCTTTTAAAAAACCATTAATCCTTTTGTGTCACTTCGTTTCGTGACCTGTGCAGTGATGCCAGATGTGGCAGTGGAACTGCCAGACTAAGACAGACCAGAAAGAAGAACGTGGCCAGGTCCACTTCTGAAAAACATAATTAACCACTGAAAAGTTTATGAATAGCAAGGAAGCATTGTCTGATACAGTGCCAGAAGATGAGCCCCTCAGGTTGGAAGACACTCAAAATACAATTGGGGAAGAGATGCCTCCTCAAAGTAGAGCTGACCTTAATGATGTGGATGGAATAAAGCTTCTGGGACTTTCATTTGCTGATGTGGCACAACTTAAAATGAGAAGAAACACCTGCAAGCATTCATTAATAATTGGAAAATGGAATGTATGGAAAATTGGAAGTTGTAAAAAATGAAATGGAATGCATAAAGATCAATATCCTAGGCATTAATGATCTGAAATGGACCAGTATTGGCCATTTTTAATCAGACAATCATATGCTATACTGTGCCAGGAATGATAAATTGAAGAGGAATGGTATTGCATTCATTGTCAAAAAGAACATTTCAAGATTTATACTGAAGTACAGTGCTGTGAGGATAGGATAATATCCATATGCCTATAAGCCCAGCTAATACTACTGTTATTCAAATTTAAGCACCAACCACGCAAGCCACAGATGAGGACATTTAAAATTTTTACTGACTTCTGCAGTCTGGGAGCTCTGGTGGCATAGTGCCTAAGGCATTTGACTGCTAACCAGAAGGTGGACAGTTCAAACCCACCAGCCACTCCTCAGAAGGAGGGTTGGTCAATCTACTTCCGTAGTGATACTGCCTCAGAAATCCAAGGAGGGGTTGCTATGAGTCAGATCCAACTCCATGGCAGTTAGTTTTTTGGTTTTTTTTTTTTTCCCCGCTGTGATCGACCAAACATGCAATCAAGATGTATCAATAATTACCAGTAATGGGAATGTGAAAGTTGGAAATGAAGAAGTATCCAAACCAATAAACCAAACTCACTGTTATCAAGTTGATTCTGACTCATAGTGATCCCCTTTGGGTTTCTGAGGGAATAAATCTTTATGGAAGTAGATTGCCCAGTCTTCCTTCTATGGAGTGGCTGGTGGCTTTGAACCACCAACCTTCTGGTTAGTGGTCAAATGCCTTAGGCACTGGACTACCAGAGCTCCTTGGCACAGATCTCTGGTAGCACAGTGCCTAAGGAATTTGCCTGCTAATCAGAAGGTTGGTGGTTCAAGCCCACTAGCCACTCCATGGAAGAAAAACTGGGCAATCTACTTCTGTAAAGATTTACTACCTTGGAAACCCAATGGGGGTCTTTATGAACCAGAATTGACTAGATGGCAGTGAAAAGAAATATTATTAGTTTGAAAATATGGCCTTGATGATAGAAATGATGCCAGAGATCACATAATAGAAATTTGCATGAATGACAACTTATTCATTGCAAATGCTTTTTGATACAACATAAATGGTAATTATACATGTGGACCTCATCAGATGGAATACACAAGAATCAAATATACTACATCTGTGGGGATAAGGGAGAAGCTCAATGTCATCAGTCAGAACAAAGCAAGGGGCCGACTGTGGAATAGATCATCAATGCTCATATACAAGTTTAAGTTGAAACTGAAGAAAATTAAAACAAGTCCACATGAATGAAAGTGTGAAATTGAGTATATCGCTTCTGAATTTAGAGACCATATGAAGAATAGGCTTGCTTCATTGAACACCCGTGACTAAAGACTACATGAGTTGTGGGTTGACATCAAGGACATCAGACATGAAGAAATAAAAAGATAATTAAAAAGTGCGGTGTGGAAAGTGAATGTGCTCTGTAAACTTTCACCCAAATCACAATAAAAACTAAAAAAAAAAAGGTAATTAAAAAGGAAAGGAAGACAAGACTAAAATGTGTCAGAAGAGGCTCTGAAACTTGCTCTTGAATGGAGTGTAGCTAAAGTGATTAGAAGAAATGATGAAGTGAAAGCGCTCAACAAAAGATTTCAAAGGGCAGCTTGAAACAACGAAGTAAAATATTATATGAAGCATGCAAAGACCTGGAGTTGGAAAATCAAAGGGGAAGAATTTGCTCACCATTTCTCAATCTGAGAGAAGTGAAGGAAAAAAATCAACCCAATATAGTGATATTGAAGTTTTCCATGGGCAAAATATTGAATGATTCAGGAACCATCAAAAGAAGATGGAAAGATTTTGCCTTGAAGCAAAATCTCTATTTTATCAGAAATTAATATTGCCATTCCTGGTCTTTTTTGGTTTCCATAGTTTGATATATTTTTTTCCATCCTTCATTTTCAATTTATGTATCTAAGGTGAGTCTCTTGTAGTCAGCATATTGATGGGTCTTGGTTTCTTATCCAATCTGCCAGTCTCTTTCTCTTGACTGGTGCATTTAATCTATTCACATTTAGTGTAATTACTGATAGGTATGAATTTACTGCTGTCATTCTTTTGTGTTTTTTGTTGTGGTGCTGATGGTTTCTTTGTTCAAAATCTTTCTGTGCTGAGTTCATTTTTACCAAGTTTTCTTCATTATTGTTTCTTTCATGTTTACTAAGCCCCTGTGATTTTCTCTTAATGTTATTTCAGTTAGATGGTTTATTTATTTTCTTTGTGGTTATCCTGTAGTAAATTCTTATCTCCTTAAGTTTGGAACAGTCTGTTCTATGTTAACGTCATCCTGACTTCCTCTCCATATGAAAGTTTTGTAATCATGTCATTTGTTCCTCCTATTTGCTTTGTAGTTTGTACCATTTAGGGATTTACTCTTCTGGTTCTCTATTTTCTATTTTGTAAGCTTATTTTAGATTTGAGAATTATTTTTCTGGGTTGATTTTTGTGTGTTTTTGTCCCCACCAATTTGGAGATAGCTGGGAAACTCCTCAGTGGTACCAAGTTAACAACCAAAGAAGCACACCTGCCCTACTCATCCAGATATATTGAAACAAACCATCACACAATCACCAAATAAAATCAACAACTTCAAAAATGTCTCAGAGACAACAGACAACTTCAGCTCAAACAAAGAAACAGGACAAGACAGCAGAAGCAACTGACCAAAATAAAGAACTAGGAAATCTCTCCAAGGAAAAACAGGCAATAGTAGAACTACTTGGTAAGGGATTCAAAAGACTATATATATATATATATATATATATATATATATCCTTCCAAGAGCTCAAGGAATCCATAAACAGAAGCAAGGGGAGGACAGAAAATACACTTGAAGAATTCAGGGAATCATACAAGAACAAAACAACAAAATAAATAGATAATTAGAAATCATAAAAAGAAAAAAAATAGCAATTAGGAGTCCAGAAGATGAACACTAAAATTAGGAGATAGATAACACATCAGAAGGACAAAGAAGTAGAACTGAAGTGATTGAAGAATACATATCCCAGCTAGAAGATAAATCCCTTGATACCTGCTTATAGGAGGGAAAATCAGAAGAGAATGAAGATAAATGAAGAAAACCTAAGAGTTATATGTGATTATATTAAAAGAAATAACATGGGGTTCTGGTAAGATGGTGGAATAGGCAGAAAGCCTGAACAGACTCTCTTCAAAAAAGAAAAGGAGAACCAATTAACACAAATACAGAAAATAATCCTGCACTCCTGAACTTTGAAGGGAAAGATATAGAAGTGGACTAAACTCCAACTAGTAGAAGAATTTACATGAAAACACCAAAAACGGAGACATATGGTGCTGCAGTCTGGTGGCGATCCTGATGGCACAGACAGCTCGGTTATTGCTGAGTCACGTTAGGACTTAAGAATTAACTTAATATCAGCCCTGCTAGCCAGGGACTGCACGGAGGACTGCTCTGGTGGCTGGTGAATAAAAGGGGAAGCAATGAAGAGGAAGGCAGGCTTAGCTGTGGACTTTTGACTGTCTGGAGGGTGCAGCCATTTTGAATGTTTACAAGCACTTTGACCATTGTGGATATTTAAAGCGACAGCATTCTCCCAGACTCCAAGGACTTAAGAACAGGCTCCACTTGCGGGGAACCACAAGAGCATTCCCAAGGCTGAGGACTGGAAAGGTGCCACATTCCCCTTGTTACTCTTATACCCCGCACCTTCTTGGTGAATGGAGGTGTAGCCATCCCTCACTCCCACACACCTAATAGGCATGCAGAAATTCATCCCAGTGTGGGTGCTTGAATGGACCCTGGGTGCCCTGCCCCAATTTTTTTCTTTGTCCTTCTTCTTCTTTTTTTTAGTTTGTTTTTTTTTTTTTTTAGTTTGTTTGTTTTTGTCTGTTTTAAAACTATTATCATTATAATTACTTTTGTCCTTTCTATTATTATTCTTTATTCTTCCCTTCCCAGGTTCTAGTTTTCAGCTTTTTCTCTTTTCCTAGTTCCTGGTTCCATTTTTTTTTTTTCTCTCTCTCTCTCATGGTTAACCCCATTCCTTGTTTTTCTTTTTGCATTTTTCCCATTTTTCTTCATTATTCTACTCCTCTACCTTTTTTTCTCTTATTGCCCTCTTCGCAGATATTGTGTTTTTTCTTTTTTTGGTTATTGTTCCTGTTTGATTACACAGTGTGTTTTTTGTCCATTGGCTTTCAGTTTTTTGATGGTCATTCAATTGTTATTTTTGTCTAATTGAGTGGGAGACAGCAAAAGTCCCCATACGACACAACTACACCCACACCTCCTGCACATTCACTTACTGAGAGACACCACTTCCTTCTCCACCAGTGGGCCAACAATAAACAACTATCAAGAAGACCCTGACTCACCCTTAGATGCTCTTCAAAAACAGTTAACAGAGATCTAAATCAACAAAGTCACAATGTCTTGGAGACAATAGACCATCACAGTCCAAACAAAGAAGTAAGATAAAGGGGTAGAAACAAGGGAGCAGGATACAGATCCAGAATACATCCCTGAGGAAGAAGCAGCATTAGAACTCTTGATAAGGAATTCAAAAGAATTATGTGTAGGTATCTTCAAAGGATTGAGAGACAGATCAAGGAAAACACTGTCAAAACC
>NW_006921630.1:171894-173195 GCF_000298275.1 Orycteropus afer afer
CTAAAAAAACAGCAACAAAGGAAATGATAACACGATTCATAAACAATGAACTCAGCACAGGAAATAATATGGAACAAAGAAACCAGGAACACCATGAAGAAACACATAACAAAATGACAGCAACCAATTCATACTTGCTGATAATTACACTGAATGTTAATGGCTTAAATGCTCCACTCAAGAGACAGAGAATTTGCAGATTGGATAAGAAAAGAAAAAAAAAAATCAATATGCTGTCTACAAGAGATACACCTTAGAGACAAAGACAAAAATAGACTAAAATTCAAAGGTTGGAAAAAAAATAAGCAAATGGCAACTATAAAAGAGTAGAAGTGGCCATATTAATTTCTGATCAAATGGACTTTAAGACAAAAACCACTATAAGAGACAAGGAAGAACATGATATAATGATTAAAGGATCAATTGAACAAGAAGATATAGCCATAATAAATATTTATGGACCCAATGAAAAAGCCCTAAAATACATCAATAAGACTTTAAAAGAGTTGAAAAGGCAAATAGATGACTCCACAGTCATAGTAGGAGACTTTAATACACCACTTTCAATCAAAGATGGAACAACTGGTAAGAAACTCAACAAAGATGCAGAAGAGCTAAACAATACAATCTACCAACTTGAACTTATAGACATCTACAGAGCACTTCACCCAACAACAGCACAATATACATTC
This sequence comes from Orycteropus afer afer, assembly GCF_000298275.1. Taxonomy (NCBI): domain Eukaryota; kingdom Metazoa; phylum Chordata; class Mammalia; order Tubulidentata; family Orycteropodidae; genus Orycteropus; species Orycteropus afer. Next base: position 172,587 of record NW_006921630.1, read on the forward strand.
TTTTCCAGTGCACATGGAATATTTTTCATGATAGACCATATGTTAGGCCATAAAGCAAGCCTTAATAAATTTAAAAACATTGAAATACTGCAAAGCATCTTCTCAGATCATAATGCTATCAAATTGGAAATCAACAGTAGTAAAATCAATGGAAAAAGAGTAAACACATGGAGACTGAATAACACCTTCCTTCAGAAAGACTGGGTAAGAGAAGAAAGAAAAATTGAAATTCAAAAATTCCTTGAATCAAGTGAAAACACAACATACCAAAATCTTTGGGCCACAGCAAAAGCAGTGATCAGAGGCCAATTTATAGCAATAAATGCACACATCAGAAAAGAAGGAGCCAAAATCATCACTTTAAATCAATATCTCCAATGATTAGAAAAAGAACAGCAAGAAAAGTCTACAGTCACCAGCAGAAAGGAAGTAATCGAGATTTGAGCAGAAATCAATGAAACAAAATAGTCAATAGAAAAAATCAACAAGACCAGAAGTTGGTGTTTTGAAAAATTAATAAAATTGGCAAACCACTGGCAAATTTAACAAGGGAAAAGAGGGAGAGAATACAAATAATATGAATAAGAAATGAAATGGTTGACATCACAA
>NW_006921630.1:196706-197286 GCF_000298275.1 Orycteropus afer afer
GGAAATTAATGGGAGGAGAAGAAAGAGTTAATGTCTGAAATGATGGAGTGGTACGGTAGTTTTGACATTTGGGATGTCTTTAACCTCCACCTCATGGGGACCGGCCTTGTGCTGATCTTTCTCAGAGAAATTGTTCAAGCAACATGCAAACATGAATATACATTTTGTCCACCACTGTATCTACATATGTGTTCCTGAGTATTCATATGTGCTTACCTATACATCTAGAGGAAGGATCTCTGGTGGCACATTGGTTAAAGCATTCAACTGCTAACTAAAAGGGCAGTTTGAACTCATCAGCCACTCAGCAGGAGAAAGATGATGCATCCTGCTTTCGTAAGATTTCCAACCTTGGAAACCCTATGAGGCAATTCTACTCTGTCCTATAGGGTTGCTGTAAGTTGAAATTGACTCAATGGCAGTGAGGTTTTTTTGCACATATATAACAATATATATCTACCTATATAACCACATACATATTTTTAGTTGGTATTACTGTTGTTCCAAAATTGTATATGTTGTGGCTTTTACCAAAATCACCCCTTAATTGTGTATACTCCTTAGTGTCATCTTTTACCTT
>NW_006921630.1:197870-199506 GCF_000298275.1 Orycteropus afer afer
TGGACCCTGCCATTTCCTTAGAGGACCCTGTCATTTCCCTGGTGTCCCCAAATAGGTCCTCTCTGTGTCTATAAAAATCCATGCTTCCTGCCCGGGGGTGCGACTTCTCGGGCCCCTCTCAGGGACCCGTAAACCTCACCCGGAAACTCAGAATAAAAACTTCTCTTTAACCTCACTTTTGTGCATCCTTTTCTCCTTACTGTGACCTTACACCTATCTTTTTGCTATTGTGAATAATGCAGCAATGAACATAAGTATGGTTATATCTGTTTGTGTTAGTAGTTTTAGTTCTCTAGGTTACATATCTAGGAGCAGGATTGCTGGATCATAGAGTATTTCTATTTCTAGCTTTTTGAGGAAGTACTACACCATTTTTCATAGTGGTTGAACCAATTTGCAGTCCCTCCAGCAGTGGATCAGGGTTCCAATCTCCCTACAGCCTCACCAGCATTTGTTGTTTTCCAAACAGGAAAGGACTTCCTTTAACTCCTTATTCAAGTGTTTCAGTGTAAGTATAGCCATTCCCTGACTTTTACACTTTGCACACACAAAATCCTTGTTAAAATAAAAGGTTTACTGAGATCTATTAAGCTGAGATAATAGCATACAAGTGATTCAGAGCCTCACAACAAGCAGAAAAAAAATGCAAAACCTGCCAGGAGAGCTGTATCTTTAATGCAGGGCACATAGGTAAAACCACACTGAAGAGCTCATAATCCAAAATTGTGAAACACATGAGAAACAATTCACAATGAATGAGACTGTATCAATTAATAGAACTATCAGATGGAGATTATCAAATATGAATGCTTCATATGACATAAAAGAAGGAACAAAAACATAAAAAAGATGATTCTGAAAAATAATAGGTATGTTTAAGACTAAATAGAACTTCTGAAAATGAAAACATGTAGACATTAAATGCAGTGGATAAGTTAAATAGATATGGCTAAAAAGAGAGTTAATAAACTAGAAAATAAATCTGAGGAAATTTTCTGGAATGCATAGAAGATAAAAAAAATGTTGGAAAATATGAAACGTCAAGAGATATTAGAAGTATAAATAGCAGATAAAACAGATGTAACAGGAGTTTCAGTAAGAAAGGATAAAGAGAATGTTTGCTGCTGTTGTTAGGTGCTGTCAAGTTAATTTTGTCATAGCACCCCTGTGTGACAGAACAGAACTGTGCCATAGAGTTTTCTGGGCTATAGTGTTTATAAAAGCAGATCATGAGATGTTTCTTTTACAGAGACTCTGGGTGGTTCTCAAATGATCATTTTACCATTGCACCAGCAGGGTTCCTTAAAGAGAATGGAGGACAGGTAATTTGAAAAGATAGAACAGTTAAGAATTTTTTTAAGAATTGATTTAAAACAAACAAACATGACTCCTAAGATTCAATAAACACAACAAAGTTCTGGGCAGGGTAAGGAAAATAAATGTATACCTAGACACATCTTAGTGCAATTGTTGTAGTTGTGTGCAGTTAAGTTGATTCCGACTCATAGTGACCCTACAAGGCAGAGTAGAACGGCCCCATAGAGGTTCCTAGGTTGTAATCTTTTTTTTTTTTTATTGTGATTTGGGTGAAGATTTACAGAGCAAATTCACTCTCCATACAGCAGTTCACATATAC
>NW_006921630.1:199946-212624 GCF_000298275.1 Orycteropus afer afer
TAGTTGTATAGGTTGCAGATCAGATGGTGTACCAGTCGTGGGGACTGATTGTTTCCATTAATTTTGGTTTTCTTCTTTCTTCTTTGCTCTTGACGAGGAGAGACCCATTGTTACATCTTGATGGCAGCTTGCTAGCTTTTAAGATCCCAGTCGCTACTCACCAAAGTAGGAGGTGGAATAATGTTTTGTATAGTATGTTATGCCAATTGAGCTTGATGTCCCCTGTGATCATGGTCCCAAGCCCTCAGCATCAACTACTCGGTCACTCTGGGTAGCTGGCTGTGACCAAGCAGTGACCACACTAGGTTGTAATCTTTACAGGAGCAGATAGCCAGGTCTTTTCTCCCATGGTGTGGTTGGTGGGTTTGAACTGCCCACCTGTCTGTTAGCAGTCAAGCACTTAGCCATTGTACCATCAGGGCTCAGGACATCAAAAATAAAAATAGTATAATAAAAGCAACTTTAGGAAAAAGATAAATAACCAACCGTGGAATAATTGACTGGCCAGAGAGTTAAACAGTCAATCAGGGAAGTCAGAAAACAGTGGAATAATGTCCTCAAAGGAGTAAGAGAAAGTAAACACAGTGAAACCTGTGATAACAGGAACTTGATAGGACTGCCTTATTTTTCTGAGTCTTGCAAGTTTTCTGTCTTTGACAGGGTGTGGTCTTACCACTTTTCTATCTCTCATTTTAACAGAAAATACTTGAATTTTCCTTCTCTGACAGGTTTCTGCTTGACACAGGTTTCAGCTTTCACAGGTTTTACTGTATTAACATAAATTCTATAGTCAATTAATTTCTATTTTAAGAATAAAGCCTCTCCCCCTAGATAAACATTCACACAAAATAAGGCTGAAAGGAATCATCACACAATAACCTTGCTGAAGGAACTGCTGATGGATGTAATTTAGGAGGAAGAAAATTGAGCCAAGAAAAAGGTGTAAGAAGGAATATTGATCAAAAGAGCTTCTGTGTTTCCCCTTACTGCTACTGTTGCCTTCCATAGGTTAGCTAGGATGTAGGACTGAGGGTAGAGACAAGGTGAAGGGACGTGTTCCTATTGTTGCACATTTATTTCTGTGCATGTTTAATATATTTTTCCATGGAAAGATGGTGCAAATAGTGATTAGGTTCAAATTCTGTCCCTTCAAAGTCTATTGAACTCAAAATGCTACAAATTTATAGAAATATCTGATAAAAGAAATCCTTGGATCCACAAAAACAAACAAAAACCTACAAAGCAAAATGATCAATAGATTCCTGAATTACCAAGTCCAAAGTCCTAGGGTGATGGCAGTGTTATTTATGGTGTAAATGAGAATCAAGTTTCTTTAGATTCTTGCTTTGAAAAATATGAGCCAAACATACCTGAGCCAGGTGGTCTAGGATAACATCAACAGAGATAAGTCATGTTGATAGCTATACCCTTGATGTGATGTGATGAAAATCATACTTTTCCTCTGTGGTCTTCCTCCTCCAAATCCATGACCCCAGTCTAGTCATGAGAAAAACACCAGAGGAATCCCAGTTGAGGGATATTCTACAAATTGCCTGACCAGCACTCCTCAAAATTGTCAAGGTCATCAAAAATAAGGAAAATCTGAGAAACTGCCATAGCCCAGAGGAGTCTAAAGAGACACGATGACAAAATGTTAGTGAGATTCTGGATGGGATCCTGTGACAGAAAAGAACACTAGGTAGAAACTAAGGGAATCTCAATAAAGTGTGGGCTTTAGTTAATGGTAATATATGATATTGGCTCATTAATTGTAGCAAATGTCCCATAGTAATGTAAGATCTTAATAATAAGGAAAACTGGGTTTGAGGCCTATGGGAACTGTCTTACTATCTTTGCAATTTTCTGTATATCCAGAACAGTTTCTCCTAAAATAAAATTTGTTAGGAAAAAAAAAAATATTACAGCCTTGGAGACCCTATGGGACATTTCTACTGTGTCCTATAGGGTTACTATGCATTGGAATCACTCAACAGCAGTGGTTTTTTTTTTGACTTGGTAGGGTAACAAAGCTGTGGCTGAGGAGCTACCCTGTAAAACCAACCACATTAGATGACTGAAAAAAAAGAAAATACGAGTGAGGCTTTCCCCTAGATTCTAATTAGAACTTGCTTTTTATTCTGTGGTTACTGACAATAAAATTGGAAAAACAATGAGATTGGAAAATGTATGATCAGAAAAGACACAAGTAGTATTGTGCTCCAAAGAGTTTTTAAGACTGTGACTTTTTGGAAGTGTACCACCAGGCCTTCTGAGGCACTTCTGAGTGTGTTTGAATCAGCAGACTTTTGGTTAGCAGTAGAGCACTTAACCATGTATGCCACCAAGAAGCCTTTACGTTTCACAGAAAGGGTGCTTTTAGGCAAATGCTTCTTTAGCCTAAGGGCCCAGATGAGTTTTCTGACACATACTTTAATATTGAATGCTATTTTTCAGAAATTAATTCACTGGCAGACTGATGATTACAGGTATACCTCATCATATTGTGCTTTGCTTTATTGGTTTTCACTGAGATTGCTTCTCCCACCCCCTCAACAAATTAAAGGTTTATTAACCCTGTGTTGAACAAATCTACCAGTGCCATTGTTTTCCAACAGCATGTGCTCACTTTGTGTCTGATTTTGATAATTCTCACAATATTTCAAACTTTTTCATAATGTTATTGCACACTTAATAGACTACGGTATAATGTAAACATAAGTTTTATATGCTCTGAGAAACCAAAAAGTTCCTGTGACTTGCTTTATTGTGATATTCATTTTATTGTGGTGTTCTGGAACAGAACCCACAGGATCTCTAAGGTATGCCTGTAGAAGATTTTGCAGACATGCAAAACCCAGAGATACCCGGGACAGAAGAAGTGCCTTAGCCCGAAAAGGAGTGGGCACTGAAGGTCAGGGCAAGGGTGAGGAAACAACAGATGTTCTGGGTTGGCACCAATAGTCTTCTCTAGACAGTCCCATTAACATTCACCAGCTTGGCCCATGCTAGGGTAGAGAGCAGAGGCAGGGCAGGTGCAGCATAAAGGGAAATGCCAGAGCGGCCAAACTGAGAGATTCTAAGAAAGAGAGACAGCCAAGTAGGGAATATTAAGATCTTCCAGCACTAATCTCCATACCCAAACAGATGTGGGCTCAGGAGTCCTACACAGGAAAATGGAAGTCTGAGGACATCAAATTGAGTCATTTTCTGGGAAGAAACAAGTATTACAAAAAGGAACACAAAACCAGTGTCTATCATGCTAGTGTAATTCTAACAGAAGCATTTAAAATCAAAGTGCAGTCGCTGGACTATAATGAAATTAATCTTAAATTCTTTTTATCAGATTAAAGTATTGTTTAGTATGGTGTAGTCAGATAAAATGAGAGATCAAGGAGTCATTAAAATATACTGCTTTTCCATAAAGAATTTTAATTTAATAAAGCCCAGTATTACTGAAATTAAATAAATAAAACAGTTAATATTCTAGAAAGATGCTGACAAGCTTAATTAGACTTTAATTGGTGCACGGGGATGTCATAATTAAGAAACCAGGCAGAATAAGAACTGAGGAGCTGACTTAAAGGGTTATGTTAATTTGACAAGTAATTTATGCTACATGATAATCCTACCTCCTGAGCTTCTCCCCTTTTTTTCTGTTCCTTTTTTAACTCAGAGAGAAAATATGGACAATACATTACTATCCATTCTCCCTTTTCCTCCTTCCTGTTATTATCACCACCTCTACATCAAGAAGACAGTTTTATTGTTTTCCCCTATGAACCCTTTATTCTAGCAAGAGCCTTTGTATGAGAATCCAGGGAGATACATCAGTTCAGTTTAACAAATATTTATTGAATGTCTGCTGTGTTGAGTGATGTACCAGAGACTGCAGCTTTAAAGATGGAATGACATAAAGACAAGTGAGAGAAGGAGGCAGGCAAGTAGAGTGATCAGTTCAATATTCTGAGACAGAAGATGAAGGTGGCTGAGAAATACTTTGTGTAGCCTATGGATTTATTGCTAACAAGGGCATAGTGCTTTGGACCAAACCAGTTGCTGTCAAGTTGGTGTGTTTTTCAGCATGTGTTTCACACTAGTATTGTGCTTCAAATAGTTTTTAAGACTGTGACTTTTTGGAAGTGTACCAGCAGGCCTTTCTTCTGAGGCACTTCTGGGTGTGTTTGAATCACCAGACTTTTGGTTAACAGTAGAGCACTTAACTATGTATGCCACCCACGACCTTCTAGCACTTAGGACAGTAGTTCTCATTCCTGGCTGCACATTAGAATCACCTGAGGATATTTTTAAAAAGTTATTCTCCAGTTCTTATCACCTAATTTCTCAGTTAAATACCTGAGTAGGACTTGGGTTCAGACCTTTTCAAAAGCTTTTCCGTTTAATGACCATTGACTTAGCAATTATTTCAAAGCATAGGTTCAAACCCAATTGCCATAGACTTCAATTTTCACATCTGCCAAATAGAGTAATGTTAGTTTTTACCTGTAGTAGACATTTGCCTGGTAACTTGCTTTCCTCATTTCACATGATGCTGGTGGGCCTGCCAATTCTTTTACTTGCCTATCTCTGGTGAAAATGTAGTCACATGACTCAGGTTTAGCCAGAGACCATATCCCATGGCCTTCGGATGTTGGATCTTACTGTTGTGTACATGAATCAGCATAGACACCTAAAGCTTTCCCACAATGGTGAGGACTATGAGAGGTAGAGAGAAGGCAAGAGGAAGACAGCAGACAAGAGAGAATGCTTCTTTTCTTTTGACTTCTAATATAAGCATGTACGCTTGGAATTTGCAGCAGTCAGTTTCCCCGGGTATGTGAAGGGTGCCTGTTTGCTAATAAAGCCAATGTCCAGAGAGAAGTAGAGCTGAAAGATGACAACACTGACAGAATCCTGATAGCATTATTATTTATGCCTGTGGATCCAGCCATTTCTGAAGCCAGGAATAGCTACCCTTGGAATTTCAAGTTATATGAGATAATTAATTCCCTTTGTTACTTATTTTGAGTTGTATTTATATAATTTGTTACCAAAAGCTCTGTCTAATATACCTGATGAAATTTCTGTGAGGATGAAATGAAGTAATGTAGATATAACACAAACTCCTGGAATACAGGTGGTCCCCAACTTACAGTGGGGTTCTGTTCTGATGACTCTATCTGACATCGGTTCTGATGTAAGTCAAATACCTCATTTAAAAAAAAATCATTATTGCCTTTTATTATCAGCATTTTTATAAATCCAATCTTTATTTGTTTTTGGTGGTTGGAAATGTTACATATAAACTTACAGATATTTTTCAATACGTACAGACATACATTAAAACAATACAGAAATCTTAAAATTACTCAAATAATGACAGAGTTAGACAACATTGGCATTTTGTGAATTGTGGTAATAATTCCACTTATGGAAGGTTCTGGATCATATAGATTATATCTAGGAATGGGAATAGCATTTCTAGACAGAAAATTTGTGAGCGCTGTCTATATGGTCCTTTTCTTTTTCTCTTCATATATTTTCTGGTAACATTTCACTCCTTCCCAAATATGCCTATCAACTTTAGCAAAGCAATCAGCATTTGGGCATGTTTTCAAGCAATTGAAGCCCCAATTTAGTTTAGAAAAAACTTCAGCTAATCCTTTCACTGTATAATTTTTCGACAACTTCTGTCCTTCCTCTTCCATCTTCTGCACGTCATCCTTGAATTTTTTGGCAGCTTCAACATCGGCTCTTCCTGCTTCTCTAGTAATATGCACATTATATAAGCCAAATATGCGTTTGAAGTGATGAAACCAGCCCTTGCTGGCATTAAACCACTCTCGTCAGTTTTCTCCTTGCTGTTCCTTTAGGTTTTCAAAAAGGCTATGTGTTTTCATTTGAATTGTCAGTAAACCCATAGGAATCTCTTTTGGATTTGGTCTTCTATCCAAATAATCAAGAGCTTCTTCATCTTGTGGATTGGTCATTGCCTTTTCTTTGTTAAAATTGTTACTTTTATGCCAATCACTCCTTTAACTGTCTCCAAAATCCTATTCTTATCTTTAATGATTGTCAAAATGGTCGAATGAGACAATCTGTCCTCACTTGCTATTTCACAGATTTTCTTTCCATTATCATGGGCCTTAATGATCTTCATCTTTATATCCATGTCTAGAGCCTTCGTCTCATTCTTTTTTTTTTTTAACTTTTATTATTATTGTGATTTGAGTGGAAGTTTATAGAGTAAATTGGTTTTCCATTTAACAATACATACATATTTAGTTTTGTGACATTCACTGCAATCCCTACAGTGTAATAGCACTCTTCCCACTTCTTCCCTATATTTGCCTTCATTTTTCTTTCCAACTGATCTTACCTTTGTAGCTTCATCCTTGGGCAAATGCTGCCTTTTTGATGTATGATTGATTGTTCTAATGAATGCCTACCTTCCTGATATTATTGTTCACCTTATAGGTCTGTCTATCGTCTGGCTGAAAGGTGAACCACAGGAATGAGTTCAGTTCCCAGCTTGAAAGGTGTCTAAGAACTACAGTCTCAGAGGACCTCATGCTTTTTTCTGGGTTAGAATTTTGGTGGCATGACTTCTTTTGCTAGACATATTGTTGGGGGTATAAGCAAGCAGTACAAGTGTTACAGTTAGAGAAACTTGAACAACTTGGCTTCAAATTAGCAACTGATACTTTTTAAGTTATGAGACACTGAATAAAATTATGTACACTATAGACCTGGTCTACAATGAAGTCAGAGTCAGTGTCATAACCATGAAGTTGAAGTTGTAGTGGCTGTTGAACACATGTGTGTTTCAATCAACCTAAATCATTAGAGATGAACATTGCCCAACTTTCTATCCATTAAGACTTCTGACACAGACTTCATTATAGACTAGGCCATAGTCTGCTCTACAGCAGTGTTTTTTTTTTTTTTTTTTTACTTAGTAAATTTTTATTCAAGAGGAAGACTCTCATTGTTTAGCATGCCCAGGTAGGCTGGCAGGGGAGGCATGGAAGGAGGGGAGGCTACTTGCCAGCTGTGGGCCAGCAGCTAGCTATACAGAACTCTGCCCTTCTCCTACCATCACTCAGAACCTTCCAGGTCTTGTCATGGACCTGAACCCTTGGACTGGCCAAAGGAAGTTCACACATAAGATGTTGTAGTCATCCTGTTGTATTACATCGGCTACCATTGGCCTGGCTCAGGTGGTCCACAACTCCTCCAGATCACCTGGGATTTCTATGGCTCCCACCTGTCATAAATGAGCACCCTGCAGACTTCTACAGGGCTGAGGCCACCTCAACTCCTTACCATCATTCCATACCCCATTATGCCCTATACTTAACCAAATAGACCGCTGAAACTCTTCCAGCTTGCTGTTCACTTTCTTGGTACTACTCCTTCTACATTTTATTCCCTCCACATAAAATCTTCTCTTCTTCCCCACTCTTTGTCCTCATGGTCAGTTCATAATTACTCTCTACAGCAGTGTTTTGAACAGTAAATTATAATATCGAACATCTACAAGTGAACATCTGAAAATGATAATATCAGCAAATTACGTGCTGCAACATTGTATATAGTACATATTAGTAATGATAAGAGGTACAAAAAAAAAAAAAAAGACAGTCCTAAGTGTGGTTTGTCACAACTCAAATATGTTGTAAGTCAGGAACTATATTATAGACACTAAATATGTGCTATCATTATCATAACCATTGTCATCGTCACCACCATAAGTCATTTTGCTACTTTCTTCTCAAGTGAACTGTAGAATGGAATGTGATTTACAATATTTTCTCACTTCTATACTATTTTTTAGAAAGAATTGAGAAGTTTTTGACATTTTCTATATTTTATATTTTGCCAGTCACTGCTCACAGTTCCATAAAGGGACATGCTTCAATCTTGTGGGCCTTTCTATACTTGGAGCCTTGAGATTTTCATGCTATAGCAGGTGGTAGAATAGACACTAATTTGAAGACATCTATTCTTTGTATTTTTACAATTATCTGGAAAAAAGAAATCCTCACTGTCCACTCTGTGGTTTACTTAATGTTCGCCACATGACCTGATCACATTTCCACCTCTACTTTTTTGCTCTAATTTGTCTCAAAGTCCTTTCTCACTTTTTCTTTGTCCATCCAGTTCCAGCTATATGCTTCAAGATTCAGATCAAATTCCATGTTCTCCATGGAGACTTTCTTAAACAGGCTTCTGAATCTACTCTCTTTTCTTGAAAACTTTATAACATGTACCATTGATATATTTTTTTGTGTGGAGTTGAACTTTTGATATTCTATTTTGGTTAGTTATTTATAAATGTATGGCTGCTTTATCACCTCAACAAGATGGTATTATCATTGAAGGCAAAGGAGATTATTTATTTATTTATTTCTCTTAATCCTCTTGTACACATCAAATTCTCTGAGTATTATTTAAATTATGCAATTCTTAGGGGCAGATTAGGAATATGCCATCAATTGATAGTAATGTCATGCAGTGACTCTAGCTTCAAACAATAAGTAGCAGTCTTTACTTTAAAAATCATAATAGAGCCACCAAAGGGCATTGTGGGTACCAGTTTTGCTGCCTTTGCTTGTATTTGAGGACAACTCACAAGATCTTTGTCTCTGTTGTATCTTCTTCCATCACAGGATTGCCTTGGATATTGGCAGGAACATTTGAGCTGTCATTATTTATACCATAATCTATCTCTTGATCTGTCTCTTTTTTGTTATGAAGATCAACTATGTGTACCATCCAATGAGTCACCCTTGTGTGTGATGAGATGATGAGTCCTGCTATTTCAAATACATTTTAGTTATGCTTATTTGGGAAATATTTTCCCCAAATATAGTTGTACCTGCCTACTGTGTTAAAAAGATTGAAATGAACAAAGATCTGTTTTAATTTATCCTACAATCTTGAATTCTTAGTATTTGTTTAGTTCTTTTGAAAGCTTTGCTGCTGAGATTCTGGACTATGAAGGTAAAGGATGCTACACCTTAGATTTAGGAGCATACCTTGTCAAAAGTCCATCAGAATACATAATGCATTTTAAATCCCTTTGAAAACTGTAAAGCACTTCATGAGTTTTATTAGATATGATTCCTGTAGTTCCCCAAGAGGTATATTTTACATTAGTTAAAGATTGACTTTCTTGAGGACTTTGGTAATAGCATCTCAGTATGCCAACAGAATAATGGTTTCATTGCAATCAAGGCTAGCTTCTTTACTGATTCAATAAATAAACAAAGGAGAAAAAAAAGCCAATAATACATACACACACAAACATGCACACACATATGCACATACACACATATATGAATAATTTAAAGAGAAAAATCATCAATTTTGTGAAGGACAATTTCTAAAATACAACTTTTCCAGAAAACCCTACATGGCACAGTGAATTACTTAATATAGCCCTTCTAACCATAGTCCTTGTGACTTACACACAATGACTGGATGGAACCATGCAAATAAGTTGCTTGTGGCTCACTAGCAGGATTTAATAGCTTGTAAATAATGTAAATGACATCCTTGTGAAGATGGGACCATGCAAATAAGTTATATGGAACTCTGGGTTATAGGGAACTCTAGTGAGGGGACTGGTCCACTTTTCTCTCCTGCTAGGCTTAAAAGAGAGCCACTCATAGAGTATAGGAGTCTTCTCACTACCACAAAGAAAGAAGAGCGGAGAGAGAAGCACTAACTTTGGACCCAGGATCGCTGCACCGAGACCTCCTTAGATCTAGGAGACAGAGGCAGAGGGAGACAGAGCTGTAACACTGGAGATGAGAGACAATAAGAAGCAGTGGCAGAGAAATGGCAGGAGCAGAACCAGGAGACCAGCAGGAAACTAACTGAAGATTACATGATGGGCTTCCCAGCCCACCGAGCAAGAAAGCTGAGTGCCTTTGGGTGGGAGGTTTGCTGATGGAGTACAGTGCCTTTGCATACTTATTGGCAGAGCTAAAAGAGCTTTGTAACACTTGCCCAAGCAGCACAGAGGTCAGGCCAAGGGAGTGTTGGGGGCCAAGGACCAGAGAGAGACCTGCTTGCAGGCATGCCTGAGAAGAGGCTGGCCTGATCAAAGAACAGCATCCTGAGTCATATTGATCTTGAATTGTAACCTGTTATTTTCCTAATAAGCCCTACAATCCTAAATATTGTCTGTGCATTTTGTATGGCTATTACAATGAATTATGGAACCCAACAGAAGAGTAGTATAGTAGTTAAGTTGCGAGTCAACTTGACGGGGCCTGGGTTTGCGTGGCTGGGCAGATGGATGTAGTTATTCCCCATGATGAGACTGGTAGTCAACTCCATGGTAAAATCTACTGGAGCAGCTGAGTAGCTGCATTAGGGATGTGGTCCTCTTCTACCACATAAGGAGAAGTGTTGAAGAAGGTCTCTAGCTTTTTGGTACACTTGGTCCCTGCTTGTAGCCAAGTCTTCATTCAGCAGCCTTCCATGTTTCCTGCTGATCTTGGGATTATCTGTGGACTTGCATTAGTGGCCTGCTGTGTGGTTTGATAATTTTGGGACTGTGCCATTTTACTTGTCAACCTTGGGTTTGTCAGCTGCAGCAGTCAGCAGCTGCCTGAGTGAAGAGATGCCTCCAGCTCCAGTGGGCTGGGAGCAAGAGGTAGAGCTAAAGCCCAAAGTTGAGGGGCTTTTACCCAGCCCCTAGAGCTTGCACTTTGAACTCAGACTTCTAGGCTCCTAAACAGTAAGATAATAAATCCCTGTTTGTTAAAATCACCCATTTGTGATATTTCTGTTAGAGCAGCACTATCAAAAAACAAACTCATTGTCTTTGGTCAGACTCAATTCATAATGACCCCTCCTTGGGTTTCTGAGGTGGTATCAGTATAGAAGTAGATTGCCCAACCTTCCTACCCAGGAGTGGCTGGTGGGTTTGAACCACCAGCTTTCTGGTTAGCAGTCAAATGCCTTAGGCACTACACTACCAGAGCTCCTATAAAATACCTAGTGTCAAAAAAAAAAAAAAAACCCAGAACCTTCAGCAGTCTAAGAAGAGGTTTATCAGCTAGACAATAAAACCTTCTTTGTCTATCATTTCATACATGAGTAGTAATTATAAAATGAGAAAAAAAGCTGTACCCCTTTTCTTTTCTGTTTAAGCCCAAACAGAAAATAAGCTCAAACATTAATCTCATCATATATCAGCAATTTTGAAATATATCATTTGTACAAAAGGAAGAGCAAGAGGAAAAATAAGTTTATAGACAATGGTGTGCTGGAACTGGCTGGAGTTGGTTTGCATCTCTTCCCAACTCTTTGTTCAGTGACATCACAATTTTATCTTAAAGTTTACCATACATGGAGTATGGTCACCACAGAAATTGGAAAATGATACAAATCAGGGCACCCTCTACAGAGAGCTAGTTGTTAAACATTTCCAGTAACAATACTGAGCTCCAGACCTAAGGAAGTGGGGCAGATCCTTACAACTTTCTCACAGTACTCACATGGAACCGCTTTATAACTGTTGGCACTAAACAAAGTTGCAGAAATCCCTGTCAGTATTTTAGAAGTCATGCAGATTGTTAAATATTAAAACAAAGCCTTTCTCATTCAGAGGTGCAGAGGCTAGTGTTGCTTGCATTCACAACAAACGATCTCAGTAGACATGGTGCACCATTAACCTGGAACATGGGTGCATCAGAATAATCTGCAAGGGGAGACTGGGAAGAGGGCATCTTACTTGTAGTCCACATGTTAGTTCCCTCTAGCATCTTAGTGCCTGAAAAACTAGGTGCAACAGTTTGAAGCAGAGATTCTGGTGCTCTGAGCAGCTCAGTAAGTAAAGAATGCCAAACTCAGGGGAGTAGGAGTAGAAAAGAGGGAGAGGCAGTGTAACCAGATGGAAAGAATAAATATAGGGGAATTGCCCTGAGGAGAGCTGACCAGCCAGCAAGATGGGACATCAGTGGGCTCCCTGGTGCAGTGGAGGGAATGCACCAGAGGACCTGCAGCTGCTCCAAGGATTACCTTCAGTGCCTGCTTTTATTGGTAAACTTGGGACCACAGGGAGGGAGTACATACTCCTCTGGCTTCAGGTGCTGCTGAATTGGGAGCAGAGATGGAAGGTTGCCACAAGTGGGTGGACCCTGGGTCAGTCTTGCAGTGCAGGTAAGGGCAGCTATCCCATGACAACTTTTTGGTCCAGAGGGTCCTGGAGTTTGGGATTTTTGTGGCTGTCTGAGTCTGGTAGAAATTGGTGGTCCCCTAACCATTGGGATCTTTGCCAAACTTGAGCTGCAGACCTGTGAGTAACAGTATAACATCATCATTAGCATCCTAGCCAAAGCTCTGGGAACAGCTACTGGTGCCCTGGAGCTTTCTCTCTCTCTCTCTCTCTTTCTCTCTCTCTCTCTCTCTCTCTCCTTCCTCATTTCCCCACCTCTCCCCTGCCTCACCAAGGCACCTGCCAGCTCAAATCCTAAACCCCCTTCATGACAGAGACCTGCATCCATATTCCACACAGGGGAATCACAAAGAAAATGTCACAGCAACCCAGCATGCCAGGATTAATAACCAAAAAAATAAAATAAAATACACCAGCTCCACCTCTGCAAAAATATAAGATCATAAAATGAAGACAAAACAAATCAATACATAACTAACAATTAA
>NW_006921630.1:212724-214502 GCF_000298275.1 Orycteropus afer afer
TAAAATCCCAAACAAAAGTCTCATTAAGCATGAAGGAAGAAGAGGAAACAGAATTATCCAAGAAGGAATTTAGAAGGTATGTTTATAGAATTCTACAAGAGTTCAAGGAAACCCCAAACAGAATCAAGGAGAACACAGACAGTACCCTGGAAGAACTCAGGAAAACCATTCAAGAACAAAATAACAAGATTAATACACAAGCAGAACTTATACAAAACCAGCAGTTAGAAATCTAGAAGATGTATACAAAAAATTACAGAATTACACAACACAGTGGAAGCACAAAAGAATATGCTAGAACTGGCTGAAGAACTCAGTTCCCAACTAGAAGATAAATCCCTGGACACCAGCCTGTATGAAGAAAAATCAGAACAAAGATTTAAGAGAAATGAAGAGAACCTAAGAGTAATATGGGACAACATGAGAAGAAACAACATGTGCCTTAATGGGGGAGCTCTGGTAGCATAGTGCCTAAGGCACCTGATTGCTAACCAGAGGTTCAAACCCACCAACCACTTCTCAGAAGGAAGGTTGGGCAGTCTACTTCTGTAGTGATACCACCTTGGAAACCCAAGGAGGGGTTGCTATGAGTCGGGTCTGACTTGATGGCACATAACAACAACAACAACATGCCTTAATGGAATTCCATAACAAGAAGAGGTAAAAAAAAGCACTTACTAACAGAAAATTTCCCCCATATCATGAAGGAAGAAAAGATACTTGTTCAAGAAGCTAAAAGAACCCCATACAGGATAGATCCCAAGAGCAAAACACCAAGGCATATCATAATCGAATTCTCCAAAACCAAAGACAAAGAAAGAATCTTATGAGTTGCCTGGGACAAAAGAAATATTACTTATAACAAACAGTTAGGCTGAGTTCTGATTATTCAGGAGAAACCATGCAGGCAAGAAGGCAATGGGATCACATATATAAAACACTGAAGGAAAAGAACTTCCAACCAAGAATTCTGTATCCAGCCAAACTGCCCATCAAATATGAGGGTGAAATCAAGACATCCTCAGACTAACAGAAATTAAGGGATTTTGCGAAAACCAGACCAACCCTACAAGAAATGCTTAAGAACGTCCTTCCAATAGAGAACCCACAACAGAGAACAACAAAATCAGGACACATGACATCAACACTAAAACCAAATAAAAAATAGAAGCTCAAAATAAGACCATAAAACATTGTACACTAAAAAACAAGGAAGTCAATCTGCACATGACAACAGCAACTAACCAAATAGAAGGAATCAAAGTTCTAGGTACAAAACTTCCAAATGGAGAGTAAAACAGGACAATGTCCTCATAGAATATATTGTTCCAAAAATATAGAGACAAAAATTAACTCCAAGGTAACCACAGAGAAAATTAACAATCCCTCTAAGCAAACCCAGAAGGAAGGAAAACATATGGGTTTAGTAAGCACAAAACCAACAATAAAGAAGAAAAGAGAGAAAACACTTGACAACAAAATGAACTCAGCACAGAAAAGTATATGGACCAAGGAAACTCCAACAACATGACAAAAAGACAATAGAATGACAGCAGTCAAATGCATACCTAACACTAATCACACTCAATGTGAATGGACTAAATGCACCAATCAAGAGAAAGAGAGTGGCATACTGGATAAGAAAAGAAGACCCATCAATTTGCTGCCTACAGGAGAGCCACCTTAGACACAAAGGTGTAAAGAAATTATGAGTTAAGGGGTGGAAAAAAATATACCAAGCCAGTGGTAACCAAAAAAGAGCAGAAGTGGAAATATTA
>NW_006921630.1:217751-218815 GCF_000298275.1 Orycteropus afer afer
AAAGAAAACTATAAAACACTACTACAGGAGAAAACAAGGGATCTACATAAATGGAAGAACCTGCCTTGTTCATGGATAGGTAGACTGAATATTGTGAAAATGTCAATACTACCTAAAGCAATCTACACAATCAGTGCAATCCCAATCCAGATACCAACAATTTTTTTTTAAAGACATGGAAAAATCAATTACTAACTTCATATGGAAAGGAAAAACACCTTGGATAAGCAGAGCACTACTGAAGAGGAAGAACAAAGTGGATATCCCACACTCCCAGATCTTAAAACCTACTCTACCACCACAGTAGTCAAAACAGTGTGATATTATTACAATGATAGACAAATAGACCAATGGAACAGAATAAAAAACCCAGAAATAGACCCATCCATCTATGGACATCTGATCTTTGACAAAGGTCCCAAACCCATTAAATGAGGAAGAGATAGCCTCTTTAACAAATGGTGCTGGCAAAATTGGATATCCACTTGCAGAAAAATGACACAAGACCCACACCTCACTCCATACACAAAAACAAACTCAAGTTGGATCAAAGACTTAAATGTAAAAGGCAAAACTATAAAATTCATCAAAGATAAAATAGAGGCTAATCTGTTGTTGTTGTTAGGTACCATGGAGTAGGACCTGACTCATAGTGACCCCTCCTTGGATTTCCAAGGCAGTATCACTACAGAAATAGATTGCCCCATCTTCTTTCCAAGGAGTGGCTGGTGAGTCTGAACCACCAGTCCTCTGGTTAGCAGTCAAGTGCTGGCAGCTTAGTGGTACCACTAAGCTACCAGAGCTCCTGGGGCAAATCTAGGAACCCTAATTTATGGCATAAATAGACTATCAAACATAACTCAGAATGCATAGGAGGTCAAAGAGAAGGTAGATGACTGGAACCTTTTAAAAATTAAATTCTTACATGCATCAAAGGACTTCATCAAAAGGGTAAAAAAAGAACCTACAGATTGGGAGAAAATGCTTGCCTATGACATATCTGACAAAGGACTTATCTCCAAAACCTATAGAAAACTTCAACACCTCAACACCAAAAAGATAAA
>NW_006921630.1:219850-223627 GCF_000298275.1 Orycteropus afer afer
CATAAAAATCTTGCTCCACAACCTACAATGGTGAATAGCAACTGGGGTTTTAAAAGATGCAGCTAATGGTCTCCTATCGTCAGAAGTGAAGAAGAGTGCAAAAAACCAAGGGCATTTGGAAGCAATCACCCCTAGGACATGATGGACCTTGAAATCAGAAGAACTAGACGTTGTCCGGCTACCAATGCCAAACACTTGGGAAAGGATCAAAACTGGAGATCCTGGATAGAGTGGGAGGAAAAACGTGGAACAAAATCTTAAAACACAATAATGACCAGAATTACTGGTCAGATGGAATCTGGTAGTACCCCCAACACTATGGCCCTGGGATACACTTTGGGCCTGGAATAAAACTCACTCCCAGGGGCTGGCACTCAGTCCAATAGTAAACAAGACATACAGACCACTCAACTCAGGGTGATGCACCCACATACTCCATGGAGAAGCATCCCTTGGAGCAATCGACCACGGGGCACCAGAGGGGCAACATTCACATGGAGGAAATTCAGGACACACAGGAGTGCGTAACTGTGAGGGGGATGTGGAGGGTTACTGGGAAGGGAGAGGAGAAGAGTGGTAACTGGGGAGTGAAACCAAATGTACATGAAATGTTGAATTTAAAACAAATTCTGCTCTGTAAATTTGCCCTTAAAGCACAATTAAAAATAATAATCTGCAAGAATTCCAGCATACTATGTTCTCCAATTTGTAGAGCGACTAACTGGTCAACATTATATTGAAGAATGCATTTACATAAGCCATAATTTCACTACATACTCCTTATTGTCTGCATTGCCTTGAGATTTCTTGTAATTTGCATAATCCTAAAGAATAGACTCCTTATTCCTCTTGGTAGGCTTTACCTGGTAACCTAGTTCTTATAATCAGCAAACTGTGGTTTAACTATTCACAAACTTTTAACTTTAACTTTTTTTTGTTTTCAAAGGTGGAATCCACTGGAACTCTTTGCTTCTGAAGTAACTGAGAGATCCATTTTCAAGAATTTTCCTTTTTCTTTTTTCGTATTTCTCCAACTTTTTTCTATTGCAGACCAGTCTTCTTTCAAGGGAAGTCTTTCTCATTGTTCCCTCTGCATATTATTCCTGGTTTGCTTTAGAAGTTCTCTTTCTGCAAATTGGTGTCCTTTTCTTTGAGGACTCTGCTTTCTAGGACACATTCATCCTTTTTATTTCAACCACTACAGTATATACCAGTTTTCACTTCCTTTCTCTATGATGATCTTTCCATACTTTGTTTCATAAAGAAGAGGTCTATGAAAGTACAGCACTTGCTCACTCTTCTGGAATTTGGCCAGACCTGCTTCAGTGCTATTTATAACTGATTTACGACCTCTTCCTTCTCTCACTGCTCACAATTCCCCAACTAATACATATTTTGTGAACCTGCATATGCAGTATGCAGGCAGAAGCTCATTAATTCATTTAATTTATTATATATTTAATTAATATAGTTACAGGGGACCTACCATACTCGAAACATTATGTTAGGTGCTGGGAATACTGCTACCTTTGAGTAAGTACATATTAAATACTTTTCAGAGAATTAAAATAGGATGATGTATGTGAGGACAGCACTGAAGTAGGCCTGGCAGGTAGGCCCAAGTAAGGGTTAAGGCCCTGGCCAGAGGAGGGCAGCAGCCTGCCAGGGTTGGGAAATTAGTATAAAATGGGAGTTTAATAAAATGAGTTTCTAATTGTCAAAGAAGGAAGATGGAATGGGCAAAGCTAAAATGAAGTGGACCTGGTAGTGTTGGCATAGAATTGGAGGTGTTGGTGTAAACTTATTGGTACACACACACACACACACACACACAAACCAAACTCACTGCCATTGAGTTGAATCCAACTCATAGTGACCCTTCCTTGGGTTTCCAAGGCAGTATCACTACAGAAGTAGATTGCCCAATCTTCCTTCCAAGGAGTGGCTGGTGGGTTTGAACCGCCAGCCTTCTGGTTAGCAGTCAGATGCCTTAGGCACTGCACCACCAGAGCTTTTATACATAAACACACACACACACACACACACACACATCGTGAAACCTGTGAGAAACACAGCTCTACAGGACTGCCTTGTTTATACAGGTCCCGCAGATTTCCACCTTTGACAGAGTACAGTCTTACACTTTTCTGTCACTCTCTATTAGTGAAAAATAGGAGTTTTTCTTGTCTGAAAGATTTCCATCATACACAGCTTCTAACTTTCTCAGATTTTACTGTAGTATAATTTAAATGTAAAGGCACTCTGATAGTGTAGTGGTCAAGGCATTTGGCTAATAACTCAAAAGTCAGTGGTTCAAATCCATTAGTTGTTCCACAGAAGAAAGATGGAGCAGTCTGCTTCTGTAAAGATTTACAGCCTTGGAAACGCAATGGGGATCACTATGGGTAGGAATCAACTTGATGGCACTGAGGTTGTTCTTTTAATAGTGTAAATGTGCATAGTATAAATGTATATATTTGTGTGTATATATATGTGTATTTATATACACACATGTATAATGATTTTTTTATGTATATGCATGTGTATATGTATATGTGTGCATAGTGTATACATTTTCTAGTCTTACCCACTGAAAGGCACTGGGAAATGGCTATACTCTAGTTGCAGCAATCCCAACTAGAATCTAAATCTTAGTTTCCACACACCACTGTTCACTGAAAGGAATCAGTGTACCTTGGAAAAATGGCTGTTTCTAGGTCTTGGAAGGGAAAGTACAAAATGAGCCTGAAAGTTGTGCCAGAAGGAAAGGAAATTGCCAAAGAATGATGGAGGCATGACAAAGACAGAGAAACCAGTTTGAAGGGATTCAATGTGTGAAATCTGGGAGAAGTTGAGCATCAAAATAAATAATGATGATTATGTATTACAGCCTGCTCAATGAAATAGGAACACATGAGCCCATTTACTTATGTATAAATAAATGGGGAGAAGAGAAGCTCTTTCTTATAGTAAGAAGTCAAGTTTCTCGTAAATGTAGATAGGATGATGGTATTAGACAATTGCCATTGGCAGCCATCAGATGCCTAATTAATTTAGTGAAGAAATCAATGAATACTAACCCAAGTGGGTGAAATTGGATTGAGAGAAGAGATTTTACATAATCTCAAATTATCTCTCCAAAAAGCATCAATTTTAGAGAGGAGAAATAACTTTACTGTAGAGGAAGCTGACAGCTTCTTGATGAATCTTAATAATCTTAATGAAGTGATGAAAATGGATACCCTCAGTAACCAGAGAAATAGGCATCATATGCCACCCAATAGGAGCTCTGGTGGTGTAGTGCCTAAGTCATTTGATTGCTAACCAGAAGGCTGGTTGTTCAAACCCACCAGCCACTCCTCGGAAGGAAGATTGGGCAATCTACTTCTGTAGTGATACTGCCTTGGAAAGGGGTAAGGAGGGGTCACTATGAGTCAGGACCGACTCCATGGCAGTGAGTTTTTTTTTTTTTTTTTTTTTTGGATGCCACCCAATAGGATGAAATGAAAAGAACACAGTCTTCATGATATTAAGGCCAAAAACATGTGCTGTGAATCTAAGGGGAGGAAAATATATAATAAATCCAATTTGAGATTCATTCTACACAATGAGTGACCTATGACCTTAAAGACATCAAGGCCATGAAAGTCGGGAAAGGCTGAGAAAGTATTTTTTATTGAAAAAGGTAAGAAAGACTTGACATTTTTGTACCATACAGGGCACTGGATTATATCCTTTTCTATATAAAGGACATTCTTAGAACAATTGGAAAAATTT
>NW_006921630.1:225534-234976 GCF_000298275.1 Orycteropus afer afer
GTGTTCAATGCATCAAATCTATTCTTTAGATGATCTCTAAATTCAGGAGGGATATATTCAAGATCATACTTTGGCTCTCTTGGACTTGTTTTCAAAGTCTTCTTTAAATCAGAGATTAGAAAAGAGGTAACTTTAATCCGCAGTGGCAATGATAAGAAGCTAGATATGTGAAGAGAAGGAGGAAGAGAATTCTTTGAGATCTAAATGAGCTTGTTATGTTAGAGATATAGAAAGAGGGAGTAGAGCAGGGCTGGTCAGAGTAGAGAGGAATGAGATGAAATTCAAGGAGTAGAACTTTGTAAGCCAATATAAGCATGCCTTGCAAGCAAGTAAAGAAACTATTGGAAAGTTTAAATAAGGGACTTACGTACTCTGGCTCACATTTTTAAAGATGTCTCTGGGTGCAATGTAGAAAATGGATGTGAAGGAAGAAAGAGTGCATTTAAGGAGGCTGGTTATAAGACTGTAGAGGAGATAGCAGTGGCTTAAAGAAGACTGTAGTAATGGAGTTGGAGAGGAGTGACAAGGTTTGGGATATGTTTTGGAGGTGGAATTGGCAGGACTTGGTGAGAAATTGAGACATAAGGGAGAGAGGGTCAAGGACAATTTCTTGAGTTTTGGCTTGAGCATCCTGCTGAAATGGGAAAGTTTTAGACAAAAGTAAATTGAGGATTAAAAAAAAACCCTAACTCATTGCTGTTGAGTCTATTAGACTCAAGCGACTCCTCCTTGGGTTTCTGAGGTGGTATCTCTACAGAAGTAGATTGCCCAGTCTTCATTCTGAGGAGTGGCTGGTGGATGGGAAGCAGAAAATTTGCACTCTGTTTTGATGATGTTGAGTTTAAGATCCATAAATAATAGATTATGTCAAAGCTATTTAATGGACAGTTAAATATCTGAGGTTTCTGAGAAAGGTAAGATCTGGAGACAAAGACCCGTGATCATCAATATATGGATGGCATTCAAAGACTAGAAAAATCACTTAGGGAGAACATGAACCAGTTAAGAAAGAGGGCTGAAATCAGAACCCAGGGTACTCTAACATATAGAATTCCATCAGAGAAGACTACACTGGGAGAAAACCAGAAGGGTATACCTCTGTCCACTGCCATCAAGTCGATTCTGACTCATAGTGACCCTATAGGACAGAGTAGAACCTCCCTATAGCATTTCCAAAGCTATAAACTTTTATGGGAGCAGATTACCTCATCTTTCAGATGCAACCACTTTGCAGAGTGGTCGCTGGGTTCGAACTGCTTACTTTTTGGTTAGTAGCCAAATGCCTTAACCACTGTACCACCAGATCTCTTTTGGGAAGGCATGGTGTCATGCAAATCAAGAGAACTAGTCAACTGATGGTCTAATCAACCAATGCTGTTGAGAGATCAAGTAAGATTAGAACAAAAAGTATCCTTTGAATTTGGTAACAAAGAAATCACCATTTACTCACAAATTATATTGAGTGTCTATTGACTGTCAACTCTCAAATGGCAAGTATTATATTAGGCAATAGGGTAAGAGAGACAAGAAAATAACATTGTAATAAAATATAATCAGTGCTGTAATCATGGCATCTATAATGTTCTGCAGGTGCTTGGGGGATGCCCAACCAAGCCTCAGAGATGGGGAGGAGTGAATGGAGATCTTTACAGGTATTCATGCAAGAATTGAGTATTAATTCACCAAAAGAGTATTAAGTTTGTGTTATGGATAGAACTATGTACCCCCAAAATATAGATTGTAAATCCTAACCTCTATGCCTGTGGTTATAACCCCATTTGGGAATGGATTGTATTTGTTATATAAACGAGGCAGGATTAGTATAGATTGTATCTCAAGTTAATCTCTTTTGAAATATAAGAGATTAAACAAGCAACAGAGCAGAGACTTGGTAAGACACATGCCAAGCCACATGAGGATTGCCCAGAAGCAGAGGCTTAAAGAGACAAGGACCTTCCTTCAGAGCTGACAGAGAGAGAATGCCATCCCCTAAAGTTGGTACCCCGAATTGAGGCTCTTAACATCCTGAGCGGTTTGTTAAAGCCATTCATTTATGGTATTTTTGTTGTAGCAGCACTAGATAACTAAAGAAGTTTGATTTAGGCAGAGGAAACCCGTGTACAAAGGCATGCATGAAAATGCTCTTTGTTTGGAGGGCTACAAGTAGATTGATTTGGGTGCAATGTGGTGTATATTTGGAGGAGCAAAGTAGGATAAGGCAAGAGAGATAGCCAGATACCAGGTGATGAAAGCCCTGTGTACCTTACCAGGGATCACCTGACAACCCATGGAAAGAAAGGGAAGGACACAAAGCTATCACCTTAGGGATGCTGGAGTGAAGAGTGTGGAGGACCACCAGAACTCTGGCCATGTTGTGGGAGATCTGCTAGTTCATGCTACCTTTGGCTCTTGCAGATCCTTGCTAGAGCCATGAGAAATTGTCCCACGTTCCAAAGCTGTGAAGTGACCTGATGAACACAGCTGTTGGGGTTAATACAGCAGTAGTTGGCAAGATGGTTTGGAGGAGAAACTGGAGACACAGGAGCACCAGACTATAGCAGTAAATGGATGTGAAGTAATGAGGGACTGGATGAAGGTCAGAGCCAGAAATGTGGAAGAAAAATATTGATGTAAAAGGTTTGTAAGGGAAACATATATAAAGCCTTTGGCATAAGGATAAGAATGCAATCTTAAGAACTTTATATTTGGATGTAATACCTGCATAATGGTATCTTTTATATTTAATGTATGCAGTGCTTTACTGAGTAGCAGGTATTTTCGTTTGATCCTTGTGTTGGCATTACTTTCCTTTGGAAAATAGAAGTAAATCTGAGAGAAGTGACCAGAGCCAGGCCATATACTAGGAAGTAATAGAGCATGAACCTGAACCTGTATCTTCTAACTACAAGTTCAATGGATCTTTTTGCTATCAAGACAAAACTGGAATAATTTTCCATCTGGAAGGATTTATAGTTGAGCCCAATCTGGAGACAGCCTTTCTCCGGAAAAGGAGCTATTAGGCCACAAGACAGACATTTACCACGAGAGGGAGCTCTTACCCCAAGAGAAAGTTGGCAATCCTTTTCCTCCAGCAATTTAAGAACTCTACTAATGTGTTTCTTTTCTGGATTTATTTCTTTAGAAGCTGCAATACGAAGAATACTATCTTACTAGCCCCCAAACTGCAACATATGTAACAATGAATTGTATCCTTCAACAGCTTGTCTCAGAGAGGAAAGATTTGCAGGGAAATGCTTAATTCTTTCTGAAATAATCCCAGATTACACCAGTGTGGAAGAAGAAGGAGTGGATAATTCAGAAGTTAGGATTATTTTAGTGATGTTTGAAGATGGAAGGAGTAATTCCTGCTATTATAATGCAGGATTTCTTTCCATGAGCTATAGATAATTTTCCAGGGATGATTCTTAGTTGATTTGTAGCTGCTAATTGGTGAATATCTCAAAGACTCATATTTAAGTATTTTAATTTCACTGCACTTGGACTTGTTTGGTTTTTTTTTTGAAAAATTATGAAGGCACTAATCTCAGCCTTCTCTTTCCTTCTGTGCACAGGTTCATTCATTCTCTCTCTCTCTCTCTCTTTTACTTCTGTTCCTCCCTCTCCCTCCTTCTTCCTTCCTGATTGGCTTCAGCCATCAAAATCATTTCAGGAAAAGATAGAAACTCATTCACCTTAAGGTTAACATAGTTAATTCTGGCTTAAAATGTTGCATTCCTAAGAATATATGTTTTGTAACAGAAATTAAGGTCTTAAACCAGGTGGATTGAAGTTTTAATAGCACATCAAGGCTCATCCAGTAGGCCTGGTGGGGAAGGATTTTGGGGAACATCCAGTGATGTCTAGATATGTTGTTGTTGTTGTTGTTCTTATGTGCCATCAAGTCAGATCCGACTCATAGCTTCTAAATATAGTACCTTATATCTATTCCCAGAATCTCCTAGTTGTGTCCGTTGTCTATTCAAAGGGAAGCTTGAAAGTTGTATAGTAATCTTGCCAGGATAATTTGAACAAAGCTCTCTTGCTCTCTAATCTCACCTCCCCTCTTCATGAACCACCCTTCTCTCAAGTCCCTAGTAGGGTAGCAGGAGTAATCAAGTGCCAGGACAATTGAGATGAACCTATCTGCCTCCATTTGCCTCAACTCCTCTAGGCATGGTCTCTGGGGTTAGTTGGAAGACAAGTGGATGCTATCTAGGCAATACTCACTTTCCTGATTTCATCAGGATTCAGGGTGTGTGGGTGGGAGGTGGGAACATCAGATTCATTACATATGTCTTTTTAAATGTCTCCACTCTTGAAATTCTTCCATGGCTTTACCCCTGAGGAATATTTGGCCTGAAATAAAGAAATTTCGCTTCATACTCTCAGGAAAAAGAGACACTGTAACAAGAAGCTTGAGACTATAATGATCTCCCAAGTGGCCATTAAGCCTAGGGTCTTACTCCTTTTTTGGTAAGAGTTGAGACACATAGTTTAGCCTCTTTTCTCATTGGATCCCTACATCTTTTTCTTGTAACAGGCACTTTCTTCTTGGGTTTGGGGCCACAGTGTTAATGCCACTTATCATGCCACTTAAATGGAATCAGCCAGTGAGTTTTAGACAAGTTCTGGTTTATGGTTGAATTTTGATGCTTTGAGTTGGGGTGCAGGGCACATGTTGAGTAGATGTGATCAGATTCCATCTTTTGCAGTGAGTACTGTCCTATAGCTTTCCAATGGTGGTTTCTATAGCAAATTCCAAGAATTATAAGATGTGTGGGACTGCTAAATTGGGCACATTTATCAGAGAAGCACCTCCCCGTACTTTATCACTCCACCATTTTTAGCATCATTTCTTTAATCCTTTAAGGTTGACTCAGGCTTCAGAGATTATCAATTAACATGAAGTTATTCCAGGGAAAACTCATAGCTTAGCTTATAATAGTCACTCTCTTAGTTTCTAGTTAATGATTTAGTAGACACTAGAATTTTGGAAAGTATTCTCTTAGAAGATCTTTAGATATTACTCATTTTACAGATGAGGAAATTGAGACCAAAGAGAGATATGAGAATCATCTAAAGTTCTCTCTGGAAAAATGCAGAACCAGTATTGCAATCAACTCTTTTGAATTCCAGGTTTGTGCTTTTTCCTCCTCTGCCCTGTGGATGAGAATTTGCTGCAGGTAAAGGTGAGAGGGAGAAAGGGATGCCACTAGGAAAGAAATGGATATTTGTAAAAGGGGTGATTAGTTATCCAACATTCATTCAAAAAACTACTGTTCCAGACACTGAGTTAAGTATTAGGGACATAAAGACAAATAAGAGATAGTTACTCTAGTGGTTCCCAGTCTATTGGTTGAAGCAGACAAGCAGACAGACAATTACAGTGAGTGTAACTGTAGAAAACAGAGAGTCATGATGTGTTTTGGATGAATGGTCTATACTCAGCATTCTTTTGGTTGTAAGCAATAGAAAACTTAGCTCAAATCAACTAGAACAAAAGAATTTACAGATTCACAAAACTAGGAGGTCTAGGAGGTATTTCTGATTTCAAACATGGCTATATTCAAGGTCTCAAAATCTCTGATCAGGATGTCTCTCAGGTCTTCCTTTGCACAACTATGTTCTAAACTGGTAGGGAACTCTTTGAGTACACTTTTCCCCCACACCAACCTGTGATTCTCACGGCACCCCTATTTTGCTAGAGAAAATGAAGAAGCAGCAATTTGTACATGACTGATCCTGTTCTTACTAGATACCACTATGGAATGACTTTCCTGTCTGTTCCCCCTACCCTCTCTCACCACTCTTCTCAAACACTATATTATACAAAATCTTCAATCTCTTGTCTTCTTTGCTGTGTTTAGTTGTAACCTCTTGTAGTTAAAATATTTCACAGATTATATTTCATGGATGTAACTGTGTGTTGAGAGTATGGAAATTGGTGTGTAAGCTACATCCTGGGGATCATTTAGACACCTTTAGGGAGTCAGTTGAAGAGCTCTGATGGTGTAGTGGTTAAGGCATTTGGAGGCTAACCAAAAGGTTGGTAGTTTGAACCCACCAGCTGCTCTGCAGAATAAAGATGGCATAGTCTGTTTCCATGAAGATTTACAGCCTTGGAAACCCAATAGGGGTTGCTATGACTTGAAATCAACTCTGTTGCATGAGTTTAGTTTTTGCTTTTTTTGAGGGAGTCAATTTGTTAAATGATATTTCATTGCCTTAAAGAGACCAAGTGCACCACAGGAAGAAGCTAAGTAGTTGGGGTGATGGGCATTCAGGTCTTTCACCAATTCCCCACCTCTTTTGGAGCCAGTGTTCTATGATCAAATGTGGTTGCCATCTCTGCACTACTTTTTAACAATTTTTATGCATGTGTGTATGTTTTCTTCTGTTGAATCTGGATTACTGCAAATTAAGGCAGAAAAGTTAAAATTTTTAACTCATTTTAAGAGTTGGGAAAAAATACAGTCTATGTAGATTAAATGAATTTCCCAGAATCACTTCATAGAGTGACTGACTCATCCCTGTCTGTCCTGGACTTTCTGGGTTTTAAAGCTAAAAGTGTTGCATCTCAGGAATTCCCTTAGTCACCTACACCTTAAATAAGGCCACAAATCTCCTAGTGACAGATATTGTCTTGCACGTCTTCCATTTTCATCCTTGACCTTTCAGTTCCTGCATCAAAATTTCCAACATGATTTTTAGTAAGTATCTACTGTCCAAAGGAAAGCTATCTAAAAAGCTAGCTCTAAAAGCAACAAAGGAAGCCCTTCCAATTTCTGATATGTGTGCTTGTCCCATTAGTATCCTGAATACTAAGAGGACTGAGAATGCAGGAAAGAGAGAATGGTGGACATGGAGGATGAAAACTCAGGATGCTATTTTTGGTCTAGCAGAAGTCTTTGGTTGGGTTACTGGCTTTTATCCAAGGGTAAAATAGCTCCAAAGTTCCAGAGGAAGCCCCAGGAAAGGAATATTTTCAGGAGAAATCATTACATAAATTCTCCCAATGAGATCAAACCAAGTGTCTGTCCGGTGATGTCTTTTTCCATCTCCCTTCACCCCTGGAGAGCATCCTCTACTGCAATTTACGGACTGTGATCAACCAAATACTTGTCACAGTTTCATAGCTGAAGTATATTCACATGCTTGTTGTTATAGCAACCATAAAAAATATTAATAAAATCCTGTCTGGTTGAACCAGATGAATGGGACATGTAAACACAGATAAGAAGAGCCATATCCGACGTCAACATGGAACAACATAAGCACAACAGTCGGTATGCTGTTTTCGCCTTCCTCTCCACCCAGCAGCCTCATCTGTCTTGCTTATGTCTGAAACACCCCCCCCCCGACTTCAAAAAGAGCTTCTGTGTAGGGGGCAATGTAAGTGGGTACCCAGCAGGATGAAGCCTGCTTTGACCTCTGGAACAAGAAAAATAAATAGTTTACTATGAGTTTAGTATTTCATGAAACTAGGGGTTCCCTGTATGATATTTGTACATTGTTCATCAATTATGATCATCATAAAACACATTGTCTACAAAGCTTGTTCTTATTAAATATTCTCTTTGCACATTTTAGTGACTTCAATAGTGGTTGATTTTAGCTGGAGGGTCAATGCAACAATAGTCTCATGATCATTGCATTTACTTAGATTCTTCTTTTGTAAAATGGGATAGCCAAACCTACCATATGGACTGTTGTGATAATTTAATGAGATAATGTAAGCAAAGCTCTTAGCCCAGTGATGGCATATCAGTACTCAGTAAATTAAATCTTATAGGAGATTCTTATGGACTCAGAAGTTGTTTCAAATTCTAGCATTTTCATTTTCCAAGTGTACATCTTAGGGCAAGTTTGTAAATTTCTCTCAGCCTCAGGTGAGTTTACTCATCTGCTGAATGGACAACTTAGTAGTACCC
This sequence comes from Orycteropus afer afer, assembly GCF_000298275.1. NCBI lineage: Eukaryota > Metazoa > Chordata > Mammalia > Tubulidentata > Orycteropodidae > Orycteropus > Orycteropus afer. The sequence continues at coordinate 233,466 of NW_006921630.1, forward strand.
ACATTATAGTTGATGATGCTGGTTAGGATTGTTGGAAGATTTAATGATGTTACTTAAAAAAAAAAAAAAAAATCCACTGCCAGTGAGTTGATTCCAACTCATAGCAAACCCCATTGGGTTTCTGAGGGAAGTAGATTGCCTAGTCTTGCTTCCATGGAGTGGCTGGTGGGTTTGAACCACCAACCATTTGGTTAGCAGTCAGATGCCTTAGGTACTGTGCCACCAGAGCTCCTTGATGTTACCTACTCACTCATTCACTGCTGTTGAGTTGAATCTGACTCATAGTGACCCCTCCTTGGGTTTCTGAGGTGGTATCACTACAGAAGTAGATTGCCTAATCTTCCTTCTCAGGAGTGGCTAGTGGGTTTGAACCACCAGCCTTCTAATTAGCAGTCAAATGTCTTAGGCACTATGCTACCAGAGCTCATATGTTACCTATTAGAACTACTTGTTATGTGCTATCGAGTCGGACCTGACTCATAGTGACCCCTCCTTGGGTTTCTGAGGCAGTGTCACTACAGAAGTAGATTGCCCAACCTTCCTTCCAAAAAGTGGCTGGTGAGTTTGAATCGCCAGCCTTCTGGTTAGCAGTCAAGTGCCTTAGCCACTATGCTACCAGAGCTCCCATTAGACCTACTAGAGGTGCTTATATCAATGCCTAGCACTTGGCAAAGGAGCCCTGGTGGCTCAGTGGTTAAGCACTTGGTTGCTAAGTGAAAGGCTGGCATTTTGAAACCCTCCTAGTATTTCCATGGGAGAAAAGACCTGCTATCTGCTCCCATAAAGATTTTAGCTTAGAAAACCCTCTGGGACAGTTCTACTTTTTCACATGCAGCCACCACGAGTCAGAATTGACAGCATCCAGCAACAACAACAGGACTTGCCAAGGAATAAATAAATTGTATCTGTTGTTGATATTACTAGTGATGGTTATGTTATGGGATATAATATAATATACCTAAAGGTGTGACAGAATATGGTTGCATCAAAGATTTCAAGGGATATTTTTTCCCTGGTGGGGTGAAGGATTATGAAGCTAATTATTATAGTTTTTCTGCCACCAATTCAAGCAAAGTAAACCTTTCAAGACCTCCATTTGCTGATGTGACATGACTCAAATTGAAGAGAAACAGCTGCAAATGTCCATTAATAATCATAATATGGAATTTATGAAGTATGAATCTAGGAGAATTGGAAGTTGTAAAAAATTAAATGGATGCATAAAGATTAATATCATAGGCATTAGTGAGCTGAAGTGTGCTGGTTTTGGACATTTTGAATCAGACAAACATATGCTCTACTATGCCAGGAATGACAGTTTGAAGAGGAATGGCGTGACATTCATCATCCCAAAGGATGTTTCAAGATCTGTCCTGAAGTACAGTGTTAGGATAATATCATATGTCTATAAGGAAGACCAGTTAATATGACTATTATTCAAATTTATGCACCAACCACCAAAGCCAAAGATGAGGAAATTGAAGATTTTTATCAACTTCTGCAGTCTGAAA
>NW_006921630.1:236826-257211 GCF_000298275.1 Orycteropus afer afer
AAGAATACAGTCTGCACTATGGATTACATCTCAATATAAAGAAAACAAAAATCCTCACAACTGGACCTGTAATCAGCATCACGATAAATGGAGAAAAGGTTGAAGTTGTCAAAGACTTCACATTGCTTGGTTCTAATGATGCCAATGGAAGCAGCAGTCAAGACATCAGAGGGTGTATAGCACTGGGCAATCTGGCTGCAAAAGACCTCTTTCAAGTGCTGAGGAGCAAAGATATCTCCTTGAGGACTAAGGTGTGCCTGACACAAGCCATAATATTTTTAATTGCCTCATATGCATGTGAGAGTTGGACAATGAATAAAGAAGACCGAAGAAGAATTGATGCTTTTGAGTTGTGGTGCTGGCAAAGAATGCTGAAAGTACCATGGACTGCTAAAATAACTAACAAATCTGTCCTGGATAAGGTGCAGCCAGAGAGCTCCTTGGAAGCGAAAATGGCTAGACTTCATCTCACCTACTTTGGTCATGTTATCAGAAGGGACCACTCCCTGGAGAAGGATGTCATGCTTGGTAACAAAAGAGGGGAAGGCCCTCAATGAGATGGATTGACACAGTGGCTGCGGCGGTGGGCTGAAGTATAGCAGGGGTCACAGAGCTGGTGCGGGATTGGGCCTTTTTTCGTTCTGCTGTGCATAGGGTTGCCATGAGTTGAAGACGACTCGACAGCACCTAACAATAACAATTCAGGCAAATATTTCAGGTGATGCCCAGTTCACTTTGGTGACAGACTGGGAGCACTGCTCTTTGAACTTCTATCCCTAATTTTTAAATTTTACTTTAAAATCTTGAGTGTAAACTAATGCTATAAATCAGGTTATATTCTTTATTGCTTGTAGATTTGAAGCAAATTCTGGATCTATTTCGAGACCTTTGTTATTTTTCTTCTTATATTTTCATTTGCTGGGGCCAGCATACCAGTGATGCATAATATTTTTGTTGCTGTTATTGTTAGGTGCCATTGAGTTAGCTCTGCCTCATAGAGGCCCTGTGTCCAACAGAGCAAAACTCTGCCTGGTCCTGAAACATCCTCACAATCCTTTAACTTGAGCCCATCCTTAAGGACACTGTGTGAATCCATCTCATTGAAGGTTTTTCCCTTTGTCACTGACATTCCACTTTACCAAGCACAATGTGCTTCTCCAGGGATGGGTCTTTTGTAACAACATGACCAAAGCACATGAGACAAAGTCTGGCAAACTGACAGATGAATAACTCTCCAAGGAGTGTATCTACCTAATGTAAATGTTCAGCTTGGATGTCTCTGGTTTGGAAGCCACAGGAGTGAGTTCAATTCCAGATCTGAAGGGCAACTAGGGGCCATAGTCTGAGGGGTTTCACCAGGCTCTATCAGATTAGCAGAACTCCCCCCCCCCCTTTTATGATTTTGAGTTTTATTCCACATTGTTCTTCCACTCTATCCAAGATCTCCTACATAGATCCTCCTTCGAGTGGTTGACAGTGGTAGCTGGGCACATCTAGCTCTTCTGGTCTCATAGTCATATAGGCTGAGGATCGCACAGTGTACCAGTCCCTTGGACCAACTGTTTCCTTGTGTCTTTAGTTTTCTTCATTATTCTTTGCTCTGGATGAGGAGAGACCCATCGTTGCATCTACACGGCTGCTTGCAAGCTTTTAAGATCCAGTCACTAGTCTCCAAAGTAGGATGTGGAACAATGTTTTTGTGTAGTATGTTATGCCAATTGAACTTGATATCCCCTGCGACCTTGGTTCCGAGCCCACAGGTCCAACTATTCGCTCCCTCTGGGTAGCTAGCTGTGGCCAAGAAATGACTACAAACTTGTCCCTTGTCATCTCTACTATATACCTGGAAATTCTAACAGAACATACAAATACACTTGTAGAAACATCGTCTGCCAACCCTGTACATGGTCATCATTTCCTGTCTTTTTAATAGCCTTTTGCTTTCTTCATGTATGCTGTTCTTGATATCATCCCACAACTCATCTGGTCTGCTGTCACTGGTGTTAAATGCATTAAATCTATTCTTCAGAGAGTCTCTAAATTCAGTGGGATATAATCAAGATTGTATTTTGGCTCTCATGAATTTGTTTGAATTTTCTTCAACTTGACTTGCATATGAGCAAATGATGGTCTGTTCCACAGTCAGCACCTGGCCTTCATTTGACTGATGATATTGAGCTTCTCCATCACCCCTTTACACAGATGTAGTTGATTTGATTCCTGTATATTCCATCTGGAGAGGTCCATGTGTATAGCTGCTATTTATGTTGATGAAAAATGATATTTGCAAGGAATAAGTAGTTAGTCTTGCAAAATTCTATCATGCAATCTCCAGCATTATTTCTATCACCAAGGTCATATTTTCCAGGTACTCATGATTCTTTTTTGTTTCAAAATTTTGCATTCCAATCACTAGTAATAATCATTACCTCTTGATTGCATGCTTTGCCAATTGCAATTGCAACAGATGGCAAAAATCTTCAGTTTCTTCACCTTTGGCTTTAGTGTTTGGTGAATTAATTTGAATAAAGTAGTATTAACTGGTCTTCCTTATAGGCATGGGGGTATTATCTTCTAACTGACAGCATTGTACTTCAGATTAGATCATGAAATATTCTTTTTGACAATAAATGTGACACCATTCCTCTTCAATTTGTCATTCCTGGCATAGTCAAGCATATGATTGTCTGATTCAAAATGGCTATAACCAGTCCATGTCAGCTCACTAATGCCTAGGAAATTGATCTTATGCATTCCATTTTATGTTTGACAGCTTCCAGTTTTCCTACGTTCATACTTCATACATTCCATGTTCTAATCATTAATGGATGTTGGCAGCTGTTTCTTCCTATTTTGAGTCATGCCCCATCAACAAATGAAGGTCCTGACAGCTTTACTCCATCCACCCCATTGAAGTCATCTCTGCTTTGAGGAAGCAGCTCTTCCCTAGTCGCATTGTGAGTATCTTCCAACCTGAGGGGCTCATCTTCCAGCACTATATCAGACAATGTTTCATGGCTATTCATAAAATTTTCCAGTATATCAGTCAGTGTTTCACTACTGTTCATAAGGTTTTCAGTAGCAGTTTCTGAAAAGTGGATGGCCCCATTTTTCTTCCCAGTCTGTCTCAGTCTGGAAGCTCCACTGAAATTTGCCCACCATTAGTGACCCTGCTTTTATTGGAAATACTGGTGGCATAGTCTCCAGCCTCACAGCAACACCCAAGGCACCACACCACTACAAACTGACAGATGAATAACAATAATATTTAGCTGTTCTTTGCTACCAGGAAAGTAAATGAGAAACTCTTTCCCTAACATCATCTAACTGTGGTGTTCCTGCTTACAAAAAGGTTTTTTTTTGCCCTTAATAACCTTCATTTTGTCTGATGTTATTTGCTTTGCTCAAACATCGAGAGATGCCTATTTTTAAGAGGATTCATTGGCACATTCATGCCCTGTAGAGGACTAACATTTTAGCAATTCTTTCTTTTCTATTTGAGAGAAGCATTTATCTGCTAGTGTAACAATAGATGCTTCTGTTTCTTGTTGAGTCAACAAATGAATTCAATTAATTGATTGTTTTCTCAGCACTCTACTCAACAACTAGCTTAATGGAGTTTTTTCTTTTTAAACCAGGAATCTGACTCGTTTTTTTTTTAAAAAAAACTTCCTGGTTGTCTTAGAGTCACCATAAGTAGAGCCCCAGACTTTGTGTTTGAGGTGAGATAGGGATTATGGGGGCCCAGAGTTAATCATATACTGTTCTAGGGTGATTTTTGTTTCTTCTGTTTCATCTTCCTAACTAGATGTGCAGGGAGTTCTTTTTAGAAGAGACATTTTCCTAGGTTATTTCCTCTTCCATAAGAATTGAACCCTATCAGATTTTCGAGGCTGTAAATCTTTACAGAAGTAGATTGCCCCATTTTCCTTCCGTGGAGTGACTGGTGAGTTTGAACCACTGACTTTCTGGTTAGCAGCGAAATGCCTTATCCACTACACCACTAGACCTCCATGCACAAAACTGGCTGTGATTGTATTAAACAACTTTGTCCCTTCCATAGGCATAACTCTGCCAGGACAGACATTCAATCCATTCTGGGCCAATATGAATCCTCATGATAATTTGAAAAATAGAGACTGTGTTGCCAGGTATTTAGTGGTACCTGAGGAATAGGTTCAGGACTGCAGATTGGGGCAGTGCATTAGTTATTTGCATGACAAATTACCTAAAACTTAACAGGTTCAAACCAGAGTACTGATTTTCTCACCATTTCTGTGGATCAGAAATATGGGCACGACTTAAGTATGTATCTATCTCAAGGTTGTCTCACTAAGCTGCAGTCAAGGTGTTGGCCAAGGCTTTGTTCTCATGAAAGCTCTACTGAGGTAGGATCTGCTTCCACTTTCACTCCAGTAGTTTTTGGTAGGCTTCATATCCTTATGGACTCTTGGGCAGAGGATCTCAGTTCTTTGCTGGCTGTTGGTCAGAGGCTTCCCTCAGTTCCTTGCCATGTGGGCTTCTTTGTAGAGCAGCTCACTTCCATCAGAGAAAGTAAGAGTAGGAGGGAGATTGCATAAGGTGGAAACCACAGGCTTTTTGTAACCTAATTCTTGAAATGACATTAACATTGTGAGAAACAAGTGACTGAGTTCAACCATACTCAAGGGGTAGAGGATTCCACAAGGTTGTGAATGTCAGGAGACAAGATCATTGGGGGCCATTTTAGAGGCTCCCTGCCATGGTCTGACCCCTGATTCTCAAAGATTCATGATTTTCCTGTATGTAAAATACATTTACCTTACCTAGTAGTATGACATTATATCATAAGGTCAAAGTCCAGAATCTCATTATCTAAATCTGGTCAAGGTTAGGGTAAGGTTCTTTGAGTATAGTTTCTATCAATCTGTCAACATGTACAACTATGAAAACAACTTATGTACCTCCAATATGCAATATTCAGTGGTAGAACATGGATAGAAAATTATTGTAGATATTACAGCTCAAAATGGTGAGTAGTGGAGGGGATGAGAAAGACAATGGAGTGACTAGTTTATAGAAAATCTGAAATCCAGATCAGCACATGTTGGAAGTCTGAAGATCTGAGAATAATTCTCCATGGCTCTTGGATCTACTGTTTGGGCTTTTGGTTCCACCTTTGAAGTCATCTTTCTTTGGTTTTGAAAGGTAACAAATATTTTCAACTGAATAGTTGTCTCAGCCTCCTTCCTGCCAATAAAATTTTGGGGGTCAACTACATCTTTTCATTTTGTGTTGTATCTATGCCTCTGTGTTGTATCTATACCTTAGCTGGCAGTGTCTGCTCACGTAATTCTCTCAAAAACCTTGTGAGCCTCCTCTGAATCTCATTGGCATTTACTTCATTAGGCAAAAGCCGCACTCATGAACATCTTTGAGACATTCTCCACATTGAGCCTCTGCTGACATGGAGGTCCAAGGCTCTCAAATTCCTAGAATCCCTGTAGTTTGAAAGAATCTGTGAGGCACACTTTAATGTCTTTAAAGAGCCTTTTGTAAGACTGAATAGTACTGTGAGGGACCACATTTATTTTTCTGATGTTCTAACAAAAGATTTTATAGTGATGCTTTGCTTCATGTTTTGATCACATTCTCCTGGTAGTGTTCTTGATTTGTTTCTTGCTTGGAAATCATTTCCTAATTTTAGCATTGCTTATCATCAGGAACTCTGGTGGTGTTCTGCCTAAGGCATTTGACTGCTAATCAGAAGGCTGGTGATTCAAATCCATCAGCCACTCCTCGGAAGGAAGATTGGGCAATGTACTTCTGTAGTGATATTGTCTTGGAAACCCAAGGAGGGGTCACTATGAGTCAGATCTGACTCGATGGTAGTGAGGTTTTTTTTTTGTGTGTATGTGTGTGTGTGTGTGTGTGTGTGTTTATCATCTGGAGAGGCTGAGAATTCTCAAAACCATCAAGTCCTGGCTTCTTTTTGTTTACAGTCCTTTCCTCCATTTACCTCTCCTCTCATATTTACCAAGAAGAAATAAGATAGCCTCTTCACCATTCTGTTTGGAAATCTCCTTAGTTAGATCACCCACTTTATTGGGAACATTTTCTGCAGATGACAGTGTTCCTAAACTCTCTTCCCCTACATGAAAAAGATCCCCCTTTTTCCAGTTACCGACAACATGTTCTTAACTTCTTTATGGGTACCTATCAACATCATTCTCAAATCCCAGATTTTTACTAAAAATTAGCTTTCTTTAACATGTGTCTTAAAATTAGCTTTCTTTAACATGTGTCGAAAATTCTCTCAGCCTCTATCAACTGCCCAGTTCCAAAGCCACTTCTGTATTTTTATGTTGCCCAAATCTGTATTAGTTATCTAGTGCTACAACAAATTATTCCTGAAATGAATTATTGCCTTTAATAATAAGCATTTATTATTTTAGTTTTTGTAAGTCATGAAGCTGGATGTGGGTTAGCTAGATGACTGCCTCAGGAACTCTCACAATGTTGTCAAGGAGGTGTTGGCTGAGCCTACAATATCATCTAAAGGTTTGGTTAGGAAAGGCTTTGTTTCCAAGTTCATTGTCACTCATGTGGTTGTTGACAGGACTCAGTTCCTCATGGCTATTGGACACAGGATCTCAGTTCCTCACTAGCTTTTGGACTGAGGCTTCTTTTAGTTCTTTGCCATGTGGTGCTCTCCCAAGAGCAGGTCACAACAGAGCAGGTGGTTTCAATCAGAATGAACAAGAGCATGAGAGAGTATGCAAGATGAAAGGCATAGACAATCTCTTTAACCTAATCTTGGAACTAATATAAGACTACTATTGCTATAATCTATTCACTAATAATTCACAAATAACAAGTGACAGAGGCAAGCCCACACTCATATGTATATCATGACACAAGGGTGTGATTCCTAGGATGAGAGGATCACTGGAGGTCATCTTGAAGGCTTCTTACCACAGGCAGCCATCTTATGCTATGAGCAAGGAGAAAGAAACAAGAAGATGTATATAGAGAGGTAGAGATAAGGACCACATGATGCCTTGATTCCTGCTATTCTTCCAGTTTCTGATTACCCCTCATGAGGCCCAACTGCATTCCTTGTTCCTGACTTCTATTTTATACCTTGACATAATCAATAAATTATCCTTTTTCTTAACTTGAGTGATTTTTGTTGTGGTTGTTACTTACAATACAAAAAATCTTGATTAAGACAAACTTTTACTTCATCAATACAAGTCTAGATACAGATTCTTAAACCATATTTGCTGAACTAATTACACAAATTGTTGCTCTTTTCTAGAATGTTCCCTGTGGGATTATGGTGTAGTCTTAAACATAAACCAGCACCAGCAGAAATACCTCCTATTTCAGTGTCTCTTATCAGCTATAAGTTCCAAGGGTTAGGATTTCACACAGACTGAGGGATTGATTAGGCCAGTGGTGTGAGATGTTAGTTATATTTGTTCTTACTCAGCCTTGCAATATTTGTGTGAGCAGAAGACTCACTGCTGTAGTCATTCACATTCCATGAATAGAGATTAGTGCTGAGGGGAGATGCTGAGTCTGTAATAAATGGGCAAGGGAATCAAATGTTGCCCACAATACATTCCTTGCTCCAACTAGTCTGAGGAAGGGACCCTTGTCATTAGTCTCAGTTTCATCCGATGTGTTTTAAAGTTTCATTCTTTCAGCTTTTCACCACTACCCTCTTGCAAAGGGCTTGGCTCTGTGGTAATGTGGCCTGACTATGAAGTGTTCAAAATCCCATGTTTTGGCAAAATGCGGAAATTCTTTTGAGGACAACTGTGGCTCATCATCAGAGATAATCCTTTCAGGAATTCCATGTCTGGCAAATGTGGCCTTCAATTTGTGGACTCTTGTGGTAACTTGGTATTGTTCAGGCTTTCCAACTCTGAGATTTTTATTATAGCTATCCTTGCTAGTGATACAGTCCCTGTTACTTTTTCTTCCAGATAAACATATTGGTGCCAGTGTTCTGCTGTGGTCTGGTTGTGGAGGCTTGGGATATCATTAATTTATATTTATATCTATCTATAATACTATAGGAGCTCTGGTAGCATAGTGCCTAAGGCACTTGACTGCTAACCAGAAGGCTGGTGGTTCAAACCCACCAGCCACTCCTCGGAAGGAAGATGGGGTAATCTACTTCTGTAGTGATACTGCCTCTGAAACCCAGGGAGGGGTCACTATGAGTTGGGTCCAACTCTACGGCATATAACAACAACAACAACAACAACAATAATACTATACAACAACAACAAAATAATACTATACACCTTTCAAGAGCTCTGGTGGCATAGTGCCTAAGGCACTTGACTGCTAACCAGAAAGCTGGTGGTTCAAACTCACCAGCCACTCCTCGGAAGGAAGATGGGGCAATCTACTTCTGTAGTGATACTGCCTCGAAAACCCAAGGAGGGGTCACTATGAGTCAGATCTGACTCGACAGCACATAACAACAACAACAACAACTGGGACCATGAGCTTGAAAACTCAAAATGAGCTTGAAGTTTGAAAACTTCAAGAGACCGTGGAGAGTATCAAATTCATAGCCGAGAGTCACCCTTAATAGACAGAAGATATGCAACCTGGGTTCTTGACTCTTTCTCTTTGCCATGCTATTTTCAACTTGATCTAGTCTCTTATTTTTAAACATGTTTTACATAGCTAAAGGAGAGATTAATTTTTCACTGAATGTTTTATGTCATTGTCTTTTTATTCCACAAATAGTCTACTAAGGAGCTCTAGTGACACAATGGTTAAATGCTTGGCTGTTAACCAAAGTTTGGTGGTTTGAACCCACCAGCCATTCCACAGGAGAAAAGGCATGACAATCTGCTCCTGTAATGAATTAAAGCCTAGAAAACCCTATGGGGACAGTTCTGTCTTACAGAGTTGGTAAAGGGCAGAATTGACTGTACAGCATACAGCATACAACAACGTTCTACTCCTAGAAGACTTCCAAAGATAGTAGACTCCCATTTAACTTAGAAACCAAATGTAACTTAATGTTCCCACATTTTCTAGACTCTCTAATCTTCGGGTTTCTTTAATACCCAAATGACAATAGTTAGATTCTTCAAGTTATGTGGCCACAGGAAGTCCAATTCTCTAAATATTTCTGAGAATGCTTGGGTTACTGTGGGAGTGATAGAACATCACATACTAATTTGCTTTATTCCACAGTACTCACAGAACAGTTTCAGAATAATAATAACAGCTCTACCATCAACGGTATGATTACTAAAAACAATCTGGATTCTGTTTTTGAAGTCTCTTTGATCATTCTCTTTATATGATTATGTGACCAATTGACAAAGTAGACCCATATTTAGGTTCTTTAGTTTCATTTTATTTTAACTCTTTAGAGGGTAATTTTTAAAATTTAATTTTTTATAACTGTGTAAAATATTTATGTGGTTCCAAAGTTAAATCTATAAAACAAGATATATTCAGAGAAGTCTTATATAGCTCTCTCCATTGTACAATATTATTTGCTTTACCTTATCATGGGAGCTCTTGTGTTGTAGTACCTAAGGCATTTGACTGCTAACCAGAAGGCTGGCGGTTCAAACCCACCAGCCACTCCTCAGAAGGAAGATGGGGCAATCTATTTCCGTAGTGATACTGCCTCGGAAACCCAAGGAGGGGTCTCTATGAGTCAGATCTGACTCGATGGCAGTGAGTTTGTTTTACCTTATCATAACTATTTTAACAGTTTATGATTTATTTTTTGTTTTGTGCTTTTATATAAATCTTTATATAAGTCGTCTTTTAGTATGTAGTTTATTTTTAGAATCATTTTTTCTTTTTATAGGATATATGTATTTGGTATTTATAAAGTTTACATTTTGTTGTAACTTCTGCAAATGAAGATAGTTTTACTTCTTTTTTTTCCCTATCTGGATACATTTTGTTTCTTATTCTTGTTTGATTATATTGACCAGAACTTCAAGTATAGTGTTAAAGAAATGGTGAGAGTGTACATCCTTGTCTTGTTCTTAATTTTAGGGGGAGTACATTTAGTCTTTCAGTGCTAATTACATGTTAGCTTTAGATTTTTTTTGTAGAAGTTCTTCATCAGGTTGAGGAAATTCCCTTCTATTCCTAGTTTGCTGAGAATTTTTATTAGGAATGGCTATTGGATTTTATCAAATGCTTTTTCCACATCTTATGAGATTATCATGTTGTTGTTATGTGCTGTCGAGTCGGATCCAACTCATAACAACCCCTCCTTGCGTTTCCAAGACGGTATCACTATGGAGGTAGATTGCCCAACCTTTCTTCAGAGGAGTGGCTGGTGGGTTTGAACAACCAGCTTTCTGGTTAGCAATCAAATGCCTTAGGCACTGTGCCACCAGAGCTCCTTGAGATTATTATATATATTTATGTATTTAATTTGTTAACTTGGTGAATTATATTGGTTACTTTTCCAATATTAAAACAATGTTGTATTCCTGGATTATACTGTAATATCCTTTTTATATGTTATAAGATTAATTTGCTAAAAGTTTGTTTAGAAATGGAGTATATATATTTATAATAAATATTTGCTGATAATTCACTTTTTTTCTAATGTCTTTATCTAGTTTTGAAATTGGTGTATTCTGGGACTTCTAGAGTAAGTTGGAAAGTTTTTTTTTCTCCTCTTCAATTTTCCAGAAGAGTATAAAATTGGTATTATTTCTTTGTTGAATGTTTGACAGAATTCCCCAGTGAAGCCATCTGGAACTAGATTTTTCTATGTGAAAACATTTTAAGCTCTCTGTCTTTAAATTGAGGTGTTTATATCATTGCAGTTATAATAATTGAGATGGTTGGATTTAAACCTATCTTGACATTTAACCTTCAATGTTGTTTTTTCTTTTAATCTATAAGTCATTCTTCTCTTTGTAGAAATTACTTTGGAGCTTATAGGGTACATCTTTAAATTGTAACTGTTTATCTTCAAATGTTCTTATACTACTCTATGTGTATTATAGGAACCTTACAACAGTTTATTTGCATTTCTCCTCTCCCAGGATTTTTGCTCTTGTTTTCATAAATATTCTACATATATTTTAAATCCCATCATGCACTTTATTATTTTCTATTTACATTGTCAATGTTGTTTTAAAGGCATAAATAAGGAAAATTGTAGTCTTTTCTATTTATCCAGTAGTTACCATTTTCAGTGCTCTTCATTCCTTTTCGGTTTGCAGTTCTGTGTGATTTAACTTCTGCCTGAAGAACTTTCTTTAACATGTCTTACAGTGCATTCTATTGGTGACAAATTCATTTATTTTTTAAAAATGTTTAACAATGTGTTATTTTACCTCTTCATTGAACGATATTTTTCCTGGGTTAAAAAAGACTTTTTCTTTTCAGGTTTTAAAGGTGTTGCTGCACTGTCATCTGGTTTGCTTCTACTGTTATTTTATATTCGGAGAAACTTTGTTTCTCTGAGTATGATGTGCCATTTTTCTTTGGCTCCTTACAGGATTTTATTTTTATCACTGAATTTAAGCGAGTTGATTATGATGTGCCCCAGTATAGTATTTTCTTAATGTTTCATGTGCATGTGATTCATTGTGGCTCTCTGAACTATGGGTTTCAGTTTTCAACAAATTTGAAAAATTTTGGTCATTATTTCTTCAAATATATTTTTGGGTTCTTTCTCCTTATATCATTTTAGGATTGAATTGCACATATATTAAGGCACTTGAAATTGTCCTAGAGCTTGTTATTTATTTATTTTTGCCTCTCTTTCTCTATGTGTTTCTGTTGCTTTATTTTCCAGTTCACTAATCTTTTCTTCTGCCATATCTATTTTGTTATTCATTCCATCCAGTGAACTTTTCATCTCATATGTTCTCATCTCTGGAAGCTATATTTGAGTCTATATATCTTCCATGTTTCTATGTGCATGGAGCCTTAGTGGTGCACTAGTTAAGTGGTTGACTGCTAACTGAAAGGTCAACCCAACAAGTAGCTCCATGAGATAAAAGATCTGGTGATCTGTTCCCATAAGATTATAGGCTAGGAAAACTTTGGGGTAGTTCAACTCTGTCATATAGAGCAGTATGAGTCAGAATCTACTCAACATACCACCAACAATATGTCTGTATGTAACATGTTCCATGTTTTCTCTAGCTTCTTGAATATAAGCAAAACAGTTATGATTAGTTGTTGTTATATGCCATTGAGTCAGACCGGACTCATAGTGACCCCTCCTTGAGTTTCCAAGGCAGTATCACTACGGAAGTAGATTGCCCCATTTTCCTTCTGAGGAGTGGCTGGTGGGTTTGATCCGCTAGCCTCTGGTTAGCAGTCAAGTGCCTTAGGCACTACGCTACCAGAGCTCCCTTATAATTAGTAGTATGGTGGTAAATGATTGACATTTGGCTGTCTGGGAAAAGAAATTAACACAGCCCTGATTTATAATACTTGCCAGTTTCTGTGGTTTAAATGATCCCACCTTGGCTGATTTCAGGCTACACATATGTTGTCACTGGATGCAAAGTTGGGAAGAGATGCATGGTACACACAATATTATATAGTATTTTCACCACATAGATATAATAGTTTTAAATAACCTTAGAAGCAAAGATTATACTAAAATATGGTAAAAATAATTAGCAAATGATGAACTTCAATGTTTATTACCTTTGCTTTAATATAATTTAACTGTAATTTATGTAATTTAATTTTTAATAATGGTTAAGTTTAACAACTGCTTAAAATATTCCCAATGATTGAACAATTGACTCTCTTAGGCTGGTATTATCTGACTCCTGCACACTACTGAATAATAATTTTTCTAATGTTTTTGTCAATTAATTCTGTCATCTGTATTGTTTCTGGGTCAGTTTTGTTTATCTTTTTCCCTTATTGTGGGTCATACTTTCCTATTTTCTTTGATGTCTGATCATTTTAATTGGATTCCAGACATTGTGAATTTTACTTTGTTGGGTCCTGGATATTTTTTGTAATGTTGTAAATATGTTTGACTTTTGTTATGTGATACAATTTAATTTATTGGAAACATATTGATCCTTTCTGGTTTTGATTAAACATTTCATTAGGTGGAATAAAAATAGCATTTAGTATAGGCTTATTTTTTTCCCCCAGAACTATGGCAAAATTCTTTTGAGTACTTTACCGCATGTCCTGTGAATTGTAAGATTCTCTACTCTGATGGAGGAGCTCTGGTGGCGTAGGGCACTTGACTGCTAACCAGAAGGCTGGTGGTTCAAACCCACCAGCCACTCCTCAGAAGGAAGGTTGGGCAATCTACTTCTGTAGTGATACCACCTCGGCAACCCAAGGAGGGGTCGCTATGAGTCAGGTCTGACTCGAGGGCACATAACAACAATAACAACTACTCTGATGGTAGCTGTAGGAACTATTTCCAGCCATGTGGGAATGCCAGTAACTCTTCTCTCTAATCTTTTTAGGTGATTCTTTCTTCAGGCTCTGGTAATTTTCTCACATGCCTGAATTGATCAGTACTCAGCTGAAGACTCAAGGAGGACCCTGTGCAGATCTCCAGATCTGTCTTTTTCTCTGTAGCTCTCCCCTGTCTGGTACTTTGCCTTGTGAGCTCTAGCTGCCTTAGCCTTTTAGGATTCTCAGCTCTGTCTGTCTTCTCAACTCTTTTAGATCTCTTGGCTCTTCTAGGGCACCCCTACCCCACTCTGTGACTTGGGAACTATCTTTGGGAAGTACACGAGGGCAATTGTAGGGCTCACTCTGTTTCTCATTTTTTTTAGGGATTGCTGTCCTTGATTGCCTGATGTCCAATGTCTTACTAACTATTTGTTGTTGTTGTCATATAGGATGGTAAATTTGGCATCTGTTACTCAACTAGACTGGCATTGAAACTTCTAACTTCTTTAATGTAAAAAAATTCATCTCTTGAACCTTCTATTTATCTCAAAGGATTACTTTATTATTCATTCCT
Organism: Orycteropus afer afer; assembly: GCF_000298275.1. Classification (NCBI taxonomy): domain Eukaryota; kingdom Metazoa; phylum Chordata; class Mammalia; order Tubulidentata; family Orycteropodidae; genus Orycteropus; species Orycteropus afer. The sequence continues at coordinate 250,790 of NW_006921630.1, forward strand.
TCTAATTTAGTCTTAATTACTGAAATTATATATTCTTTTATTTCTAATTCTCTCTTGAGTCTTATATCCTCCTTTCTAAGTTTTCTGATTATGATGTATGTCACTCTTTCAATGCTTCCATCATTTTTTTAATGGTTTTTAAGCTTATTTTGAAAAATTAGATTATGGCTTCATCTGTTTTGTAGACATGACCTTTATGAGTGCTTTTGATGCCTATAAAGATGTTATTCTGTTTCTTATTTCCTTTTGCAAAATTATAACTTTTTATGAGAGTTGATCATGATTCTTCTTTGTGGTTCATTTTAAGTGAAATGAATTTTTCTGAATTTTCAGAACAGTGGGATGGGCTACGATAGCTTTTCAAACTTCATGGCTCTAGAACTTCCTCCTCTGTTGTTTTCATACAGTATTTTAAAAAGGGTCTCATATTTTCTGAGTTCTTCCTTTCTTGTACCTCCCTCTAAATGTGTATCTACAGAAAACACACCTATGGCAAGCACTGAATTTGCACCCCTGTCCAAACATCTGACACCCAGTTTTCCGGTAACTTTACCATAACGTTGGCTCAAAAATACACGGAAATCTTGTTAATCTTTTACTTAACACACCATGGTACTACATATGGCACATACCTTCCTCGCTTAGGTCTATACTCTTCCTCAGGGAGATTTCCTGGTTCTTTATTTTGGTCCCTTTCTTGTGCCATTTTGTCCTGTTTCTGTGTTTGATTTGAAGTTGTTTTTTGGTTTTAAGAAATTTCAGATTTGCTCTTATTTTTTAATTAAGTGTTGGTTTGTTTCACCCTATTTTTTTTTTTTTTTTTTTTTTTTTTTGCTTTGCTTTGATATATCCAGGTGGGCAGGGCAAGCATGCTACTTTGGTTGCTGGTTTGTCAGAACTGGGAAGCTCTTCAGGTGTCTCTAGGTAGGTGGAGTAACTGTTGGAAGTATGCGAATGGGTCTGTTTGCTGGTTGTGAAGAGCAGCTGCAGTCAGGGTGAGCAGGTGTTATCCACTATCCCTGCTTGATCCATTGATGCAGGAGTGGGTGGAGGTGCTCACTTGTTGAGTGGGGCAGTAGGTGATAGGTGTGGTAGGTGTGGCTAACTAGTAGGGAGACAACGTCCACCTCCTGCCGGATGGGACAGAGAAATAAACAGACAAGGCGGGGGGAAGGAAATTGGTCTATTATGTGCTCAGTTATTGTTTTACACTTAGTGTAGTCTGCCTTGATCCAGGGATACTCTCAAATATGAAAGTATTAGTTTTAACTTACTGAATGATCTCATAGCTAGTGATAGAAACTACTATGGTTAATAGAAATTACCCAGTGGTGCCCTGCTTCAAGTGATGCCCAGGGCATATGCCATACCTGCCATACCTTAGGTACATTTCTGCCTCCTTCACCCACTTTTGGTTCCTGTTTCCTTGTCCTGCTGTGTATGAATCCACTCCTAGGGGTTCATCCTCAATGCTGAACTTTATTCTGTGTGGGTGCTTTAGTTTGTTCGTTATAAGAGTTCATGCAGCCCAAACTGGTCCAGTTCCTTCATTATTGTGTATTCCTTGCACTCACCTTGCAAACTGAAACTCAGCTACTGTTTTAAAATTGGCCAGGTGTCCTTTCCAGTGAGGATCTATTGCTGATTTTTCAGTTCTCATGTTGTCAGGTCCATTAGACACCTGTTCATTTTCCTTTGCTGCTTCTATATAGCTACTGATCCCATGTGTGCCTTGTAGTTGTTTGTGGTTAAACTCTCTCTCTCTCTCTCTTTGCATTGTATGGTTTGTGGAATCCTTGTCATCCAGTTTTGTGGCAGATTTGTCCATGGTCACTTGTTTTGCTATCTGCAGTAGGCAGAATAATGCTCACCCTCCAAAGATGTCCACATTTAATAATCCCTAGAAAAATTTTGAGATGGGGAGTTTATTCTGGATTATTTAGGAGGACCCACTGTAATCACAAATGTCCTTGTAAGTGAAAAATGGAAGCAAAAAAGCAGAGAAGGAAATGTGATGACAGAAACAGGGTCAGAGTAAATGACAGGCCCATTGCTGGCTTTGAAAGTAGAAGAAGGGGGACCATGAGCCAAGGAATTTGGGCAGCCCCTAGATGCTGGAAAAGACAAGAAAACAGATTCTCCCCTAAATTCTCCAGAAGGGAATGCTACTCTGCTGATGCCTTGATTTTAGCCCAGTGAGACCCATTTTTTGTTTCTGAACTATAGAACAGTAACATAATACATTTTTGTTGTTTTAAGCAACTAAGGAAATGGTAATTAGTTATAGCAGCAAAAGAAAACTAAGACACTACCGTAGTTGCACTCATTGTTTTTCTGGTGCAATTTTGGGAAATCCAAATACTATGTTGCCATTATCACCATATTCCCCAATGTGAAATCATTTTTAAGAGAAAATTAAAAGATGCAAGACATTATTATAATTTTTAGTAGTTGCATAAGTTCCATTACAATTGGAAATATACTTCTCTTGTTTACCACTGAATTCTTAGCTCTGGTGGCACTGTGGTTAAGGCATTGGGCTGCTAACCAAAAGGTAGGCAGTTCGAACCTATCAGCTGCTTCACAGGAGGAAGATAAGGCAATTTACTTCCCTAAGATTTACAGCCTTGGAAACCGAATGGAGGCTGCTGTGAGTTGGAATCTATTTGATGGTAGTGGGTTTGGTTTTGGTTTTAGCATATTTCCAGGAATTTCATTTTACTTGGATCTATAATCAATGCCCATGGAAGCAATAGTCAAGAAATCAGACAACATAATGCACTGGGCAAACCTGCAGTAAAAGGCCTCTTTAAAGTGTTAAAGAGCAAAGATATAATTTTGAAGACTAAGATGTGCCTGACCCAAGCCTCATATGCATGTGAAAGCTAGACAATAAATAACGAAGACTGAAGAAAAATTGAGGCATCTGAATTGTGGTGTTGGCAAAGAATATTGAAAATACCATGGTCTGCCAGAAGAACAAACAAATCTGTCTTGGAAGAAGTACAGCCAGAATGTTCATTAGAAGTGAGATTGGCCAGCCTTTGCCTCATGTTCTTTGGTCATGCTGTCAGAAGGGACAAGTCCTGGACATCATTCTTGGTAAAGTAGAGGGTCAACAAAAAAAGGGAAGACCCTCAATAAGATGGATTGATACAGTGGGAAATGATGGGCTCAAGCATAGCAAAGATTGTGAGGATGGTGTAGGATGGGGCAGTGTTTCATTCTATTGCACGTAGGATTGCTATAAGCTGGAACCAACTTGATGGCACCTAACAACAACAACAACAACAACAAGCATATTGCCTGCTTGATGCTCAGTAAATATTTGTTAAATAAATGAATGCATTGTTTTCCATTGCACATTTACTTCTTTATCTAGGTAGAAAGAAAAGGGAGACTTGAATCTTTGAAACTTGCTTAATTCACATTATGCTACTATTCTGGTGTTTCATGTGGCTGTTGTAACAAATCACTAGAAATTGGTGACTTAAAATAATACAAATTTATTTTCTTACAGTTCTGGCATTTAGAAGTCCAAAATCAAAGTACCAGCAGCATTACGCTGCCTCAGAAGTTTCTAGGAAAGGAGTTTGCTTGTCTGGTAGAGCCTGGTGAGGACCCTGAGACTATGGGCCCTAGTTACCCTTCAGGTCTGGAACTGAACTCATTCCTGTGGCTTCCAGGCATATAGGGTGAACATTTACATCAGGTAGCTTAAATTCTAAAGCACCTGGTTTGTGGAAGGCTGCAGTCTACAGCAGGAGCCCTGACTGTTTTTGAGTCTTGACATATGTTCAGACACCATTTGAGTTCTTTCATTAAACCAGCAATGTGGCTATGCTTATAAAGTCTGGGACAAATCTAGGGAGGGGGAGTTTGCCCTCAGGAAGAATGTGGTTGAAAGCTCACACAAAGAACTAGGGAACTTGCCCAGTGTGTCCTTAATGATTTACTGAACCTCTGGTGGTATAGTGGATAAAGTGCTTGGCTGCTAACCAGAAGGTCAGTGGTTCAAACCCACCAGCTGATCTGCTGAAGGAAGATGGGGTGATCTACTTCCATAAAGATTTACAGCTTTGGAAACCCAATGGGGTTGCTATAAGTCAGAATCAACTGCATGGTAGTGAGTTTGGTTTTTTTGGTTAATCTGATTTAAGTTAAAGATGGAGGTCTTCATATTGTAGCCACCTTGTAACCAGAAGGCTGGCATTTCAAACTCACCAGCCACTCCTTGGAAGGAAGACTAAGCAATCTACTTCCATAGAGATACTGCCTCAGAAACCCAAAGAGGGGTCGCTATGAGTCGGAAATGACTCCATGGCAGTGAGTATGTTTTTTTTTTTCCCCCCAGCCTCATGGCCATGAATCAGTAAACTCCATTTGGCTTATGTACTGTTTACATGCTGATGGTTTCCCTCACCCTGCATCAGTCTTTGTTTTGTCTTTGTACTGTTGAAGCTTAATAAAAGGGTCTATGTTGTTGTTGTTGTTGTTATTTGCCGTCGAGTCGGCCCCGACTCATAGCGACCCCTCCTTGGGTTTCCGAGGCAGTATCACTACGGAAGTAGGATTGCCCAGCCTTCCTTCCGAGGAGTGGCTGGTGGGTTTGAACCGCCAGCCTTCTGGTTAGCAGTCAAGTGCCTTAGGCACTATGCTACCAGAGAACATATTTGAATCTAAAGTATTTTTTCTCCTAGCACAGTCTGTTTTCTTATCTCTTATATAAGGAGTCTCTGCATGATGCAAAAGGTTAAGCACTTGGCTACTGTGTGAGAGTTTTAAAATTGAGGCACTAGATTCATGTTAGGAGCTTTTGTAGTGTAGTGCCTAAGGCATTTGACTGCTAATCAGAAGGCTGGCAGTTAAAACCCACCAGCCACTCCTTAGAAGAAGATGGGGTGATCTACTTCCATGGTGATACTGTCTCAGAAACCCAAGGAGGGGTCGCTATGAGTCGGATCCCACTCAAGGGCAGTGAGTTTGGTTTTGGTTTTTTATATTCATATCAGAGTGATCAGCCCAGGTCTGAACCCTGACTCCATATGATCTTTTATTTATTTTCCTTGCAGCTGTCAACCTTTGGACAGAATTAAGTACATAGCAAAGGAAACCATTTTCTCTGTGGTTAAACTAAAGGTGTGGAAGGTGTGTTCTTAAAGGAGGGTCTTGACATAAGACTTATCAGAAATCCTCTCAGCAGCCCTCAGGAAATATTTTAAGATAATTACTTTATAACCATCCTGTCACCCCTCCTATGCAAACTAACCAATCCAAATAGCCCACATTTATGTTTCCAACCAACCTCCTCCCCCTACTCTAGTTGTCTCACCTCTGGCTTCCGTGATCTTATAATTTCCAGTCAGAATCTTGTACCTTTAGTCCTTGATTTTACATCATAAATGTGCCTCTGTTACTCCACCATTTTGCAGTGTTTGATTTCATTTTGTGTCCCTGGTTCAAACCATTTTTGAACCTTCAATACATTTTTTTTTGCTTTTATTTTATCAGAGTACATGTTCATACTCTTTGAACTACTAACCAAAAGGTTGGCAATTTGAATGCACCTAAAGGCACCTTGGAAGAAAGGCCTGGTGACTTGTTTCTGAAAAGTCACAGCCATAAAACTCTGTGGAGTGCATTTCCACTCTGAAAGTACATGAGGTCACCATGAGTCAGAATCAGTTTGACAGCAGTTTGTTCAGTAGTGAGTTGTGAGTTGGAATCAACTTGAAGGCAAGAGTTTTTTTTTTTTTTTTTAAATCTCTTGTAAAGATTATTGTCATTGGATTTATGGCCCACACAGATAATCGAACATGATCTCATCTCAAGATGTTTAACATAATTACATCTCCAGAACCAAAACCAAACTCACTGCCATAGAGTTTATTGCGACTCCTAGTGATCCCTCCTAGGGTTTCTGAGGTGTTGTTAGCTCTATGGAAGTAGATTGCCCCATCTTCCTTCTGAGGAGCGGCTGGTAGGTTTGAACCACCAGCTTCCTGAACAGCCTCCTGGTCAGCAGTCAAATGCCTTAGGCACTGCGCCACCAGAGCTCCCTAATTACATCTGCAAACACCCTTTTTCCTAATAAGAGCACTTTCATAGGTTCTAGTGGTTAGAAGGTGGACAGTCTTTTGAGGGGGCCACAATTTAGTACACTACAATTAGCGAAAATAGTTGTCTGGAAGAAGGAACTCTTATTGGTCAATAATGCTTCCATTATAAAACCAAAGGAGCTCTGGTAGTGTAGTGCCTAAGGTATTTAACTACTAACCAGAAGGCAAGTGGTTCAAACTCACCAACCACTCCTTGGAAGGAAGACTGAGCAATCTACTTCCATAGAGATACGGCCTCTGGAACCCAAGGAGGGGTCACTGTGAGTTGCAATCTACTGATGACTGACAGCTGTGTTTTTTTTT
>NW_006921630.1:257481-270154 GCF_000298275.1 Orycteropus afer afer
CACCAGTTCTCTCTGTGAGAGAAAGATGTGGCAATCTATTTCTGTAAAAGATTGCAGCCTTGGAAAACCAATGGGGAAGTTCTACTCAGTCCTATAGGGGCACTATGAGTCAGAGTCAACTGAGTGACAGTGGGTTATGTAAAAACATCTGTTCTTTGGAGCCTAGTCCCTTCTGGGCAAACGTTGAAATCTTTTGTACGATTATTGCTAAAAGTGATGAACTAGCCCCTTATATATGTATAACTGGTATTTTTGGTTGCTTGAATAACACATATTTTTTGATTACCTTATCACAGTAATGTATCTTACTTTGAATTTAAGGTGAAAAAAAAATCGATATAAATTAGCTTGCCTTTAAGGCATTTCTGAAGCTGTTCTTACTACTGTTCCTCTTTGACCAGGGGAAAAATATTTGCAATCTGGAAGTTTTTGGATAAAACATTACAGCCAGTGGTGAGGCAGCTTTACTTTTTGTTCAGCTCAGTGTCCAATAAAAGTAATTTGGAGGGTCACTTTAAAAGTTTAAAAATCTGGTATTATTCCAAAATTTTCTATTTTCTAGCATCTGTGTGGGATTAGGAAAATATAATATTTTGAATTTCTCTTAGATGATTATAATCACAGTGCTTTAAGAGGAAGAAGAAAGAAAGAAAGAACAACCAAATTCTTAACAAGCTTTAGTGTCTTTTTTTTAAAATTTTATATCATCATTTGTTGCTATTTGTTTAGCCTAAGCTATGCATTTGAATCCTAAATAAGATAGTTAACATTTGTTAGTGACAGTTTTATTACTAAAAGAAAAGGTGCTAGACTAACTCTACAGAAAATTGATTTCTCCTGTCAACTATGCCTGTTTTTTGCACTTAAAATAGATTATTAATGGACTATATTGAAGGTAGACTATATTCAATGTATAGTCAAAGCCCATTGCTGTCGACTTGATTCTGACACATGGAGACCCCAAGTGTGAAGAGCAGAGCTGTTCCATAGGCTCTTTCTGGGCTGTAATCCTTACAGATTGGCTGGCCTTTCTTCCACAATGCCACTGGGTGGGTTAAACCGGCAACCTTCAGAGTACAGTTGTTGTTGTTATGTGCCGTCGAGTCAGCCCTGACAGTGGAGTGAAACTCAATGCACAGATCTTGAAATATGACTAATAGAAATTCAGGGATATAGCACTAGATGTATTTTCCTGTTGTTTTTGTTTTATATAAAATTATCTTAATTGAAAAAAAAATGCATAATTTGATTAACTTTTTGGTCCTGGTTAACTAAAAAAAGAAAAAAATCTTATAAAAGGAAACATTTAACAGATTGTTTTTCACAGGAAAGACCTGAATTACTTTTTACATTTTTAAAATAGATTTTATTTTAAAAAACTTACGCAGAAAATATAGAGAATTCCTATTATACCGTCTTCCCTTTGCGCATTATTTCCCCTATTATTAACATCTTGCATTCCTGTGGTAGATTTTTTACAATTGCTGAATCGATACTGATACATTATTATTAACTAAAGTCCATAGTTTACATTCCGATTCATTGTTTGTGTTGTATAGTTTTATGGGTTTCGATAAATGCATAATGTCATGTATTAGATAGTATCATACAGAATATTTTCACTGCATTAAAAATATTTTGTGCTCCACCTATTCATCCCTCCCTTGACCTTTGGAAACTATGGGGTTTTTTAATTGTCTCTATAGTTTTGCCTTTTCTAGACTGTGATACCATTGTACTAATATAGAATGTAGCTTTTTAAAACTGACTTCTTTCACATAGTAGTATGCATTTAATGTTCCTCCAGGTCTTTTTATGGCTTGATAGCTCATTTATCTTTATTGTTGAATAATACTCCATTTATTTATTTAATACTCCATTAAATGGATGTACCACAGTTTGTTTATCCATTCATCTATTAAAGGTATCCTAATTGCTTTCCATATTTGGCAATTATGAATAAAGCTGCTGTAATATCCATGTGCAGGTTTTATGTGATATAAATTTTCATCTCATTTGAGTAAATACCTATGAGAGCAATTGCTGGAATGAATGATAAGCCTATGTTTAGCTTTCTAAGAAATTGCCAGACTATCTTTTTTTTTTTTTTTTAATTGTGATTTGGGTGAAAGTTTACAGAGCAAATTCACTTTCCATACAGCAGTTCACACACACGTTGTCTCATGAAATTGACTACAATTTACCCCAATGCAACAGGTCCCCTCCCACTTCCTCCCGATAGTTACCTCTTCCCTGTGTCCATCCCTCCATGCACTCCTGCCCCCTGAACTGTCTCCCTGTGCATAAACAGCCCTTCTTTCTCCCATGATTGTTCTCTCCAAGGAATGTGTCTACCTCAGATACATGTTCAACTCATATGCCTGGCCAGATTATCTTTTAAAGTGACTCTAACATTTTGTCCAGCCACTCCTCGGAAGGAAGGTTGGGCAATCCTACTTCCATAGTGATACTGCCTCGGTAACCCAAGGAGGGGTCGCTATGAGTCCGGGCCGGCTCGATGGCAAAACAACAACAACAACAACTACTACCATTTTGTGTTCATTGCAATCAATGAAAGTTCCTGTTGCTCCACATCCTTATCAGCATTTGCTGTTGTTAGTGTTTTGATTTTTGCCATCTTAATAGGTGTGTAGTGGTGTTTCATTGTTGTTTTCATTTGCAATTCCCTAATGACATATGGGGAGCTCTGGTAGCATAGTGCCTAAGGCACTTGATTGCTAACCAGAAGGCTGGCAGTTCAAACCCACTAGCCACTCCTCGGAAGGAAGATAGGGCAATCCACTTCCATAGTGATACTGCCTCGGAAACCCATGGAGGGGTCGCTATGAGTCGGATCCGACTCGAAGGCATATAACAACTACAACAACAATGCCATATGACAAGCATTTCTTCATATGCATTTTTGTCATCTGTTTATCTTCTTTGGTGAGGTTTCTCTTCAGATATTTTGCCTATTCTGTAATTGGGTTTTGTTTTTTTAATTGCTTTTTAAGTGCCAATTATTCTGTGAGTACTAAATGAATTTAATTTCTGGTAGTTACATTTCTTTATTAGTCTGCCTTCTGAAGCTCAGAACCTCTGTGTTGTTTAATCTCCTGGGTGCTTCTCTGAGGATTCAAAAATGGCCTTCTCAAACAACTACTTGCTTCAAATTCATTAACTCAAGAGTTCCTCCTTTCAATTTGGCTTCTACAAAGATTCAGTACTTTTCTTATGTACATTTCAAAGTCACCAAACAAAAGATCATAGTATTACGAAGGACTAGAAACAGAATAGATGAGAATTGAAAAAAGTGAATTTGGGAACAAGAAGAATAAGCAAAGATTGGTCCATTATTTAAGAGTAAATGAAAAAACATTTACAGTTATTAAATACAGACTCATCTAACTTCTATTTTTCTCATTTTTCTCCATCAAAGAAAGGAGTATTTAGAGTCAGAAAGGTAAAATAAATAATTAAAGACTGAGATGAGAGAGTGAAACCAAGAGAGCTTAATTTATTCAAGTCCCTGGACTAAAAATAATTGAATAATGAGTACTGATAGAACTTGGAAATGTTTGCTAACAATTACCTTTGAGAAAAAATGGCAGACCAGCTAACTACCAATAACTTGAGGATGGCAGTCATCTCAATTTTTATTATGGAAAATATAGATTTCAAAGATCACACAAATGATGTTGTTGCTGATCTGCACACTGTCTAGGCTGGGTCTGTTTATGGCCATGTTCAAGGCATTGCAGGTAAGTTGTACCATATCCCCATTCCAGCTCCCAGAACTGCATCTCAGCCCAATGTTAGAACATCTTCATTTCCATTTACCTCTGTAAAAGGATAGGACTGCCATTTTTGAATGAGTCATTCAACAAACAGCTTTGTATTGCTGTTAGGTGCCATCAAGTCAGCTCCAACTCATAGTGACCCCATGTACAACAGAACAAAACACTGCCCAGTCACATGCCATCCTCACAATCCTTATTATACTTGAGCCCATCATTGCAGCCACTGTATCAATCCATCTTGTTGAGGGTTTTCCCCTTTTTCACTGACCCTCTACATTACCAAGTATGACATCCTACTCCAGGAAATGGTCCCTCCTTATAGCATGACCAAAGGTGAAGACAAGTCTTCTTACTTCCAAAGGAGTATTTCTGCTGTACTTCTTCCAGGATAGATTTGTTCATTCTTCTGGCAGTCTATGGTATTTTCAGTATTCTTTACCAATATAATAATTCAAAGGCATCAACTCTTCTTTGGTCTTCCTTATTCATTGTCTAGTTTTCACATGCATGTGAGATGATGGAAAATATCGTGACTTGGGTTAGGCACACCTTAGTCTTCAAAGTGACATGTTTGGTTCTTAAAACTTTAAAGGGGTCTTTTGAAACATATATGCCCAGTGCAATATGACATCTGATTTCTTGACTACTGCTGCTATGGGTATTGATTATGGATCCAAATAAAATGAAATCCCTGACAATTTCAATATTTTCTGTTTATGATGATATTGCTCATTGGTCCAGTTGTGAGGACTTTTGTTTTCTTTATGTTGAGGTGTAATCCATACAGAAGACTTTAGTCTTTAATCTTCATCAGTAAAGTGCTTCAAGTCATCTTCACTTTCAGCAAGCAAGGTTTTATCATCTGCATATTACAGGTTGTAAAGATTGTCTTTCTCCAATCTTGATGCCACATTCTTCATATCCTCCAACTTCTCAGATTATTTGCTTAGCATACAAATTGAATAAGTATGGTGAAATGATACAACCCTGATGCACTTCCTTCCTGATTTTAAACCATGCAGTATTCTCTTATTCTGTTCTAATGTCAGCACCTTGGTTTATGTACAATTTTCTCATGAGTGCAATTAAGTGTTCTGGAATTCCCCTTCTTCACAAAGTAATCCATAATTTGTTATGATCCACATAGTCAAATGCCTTTGCATAGTCAATAATAGTAAACCTTTCTGGTATTCTTTGCTTTCAGCCAAGATCCATCTGACATCAGCAATCATATCCCTCATTCCACATATCTTTCTGAATCCAGCTTAAATTTCTGGAAGTTCCCTGTCACTATACTGCTGCAATTGTATTTGAAATATCTTCAGCAAAATTTTACTTGTGTGTGATATTAATGATATTGTTAGAAAACTTTCACATTCTGTTGGATCACCTTTATTTGGAATGGGCACAAATATGGATGTCTTCCAGTCAGTTGGCTGGGTAGCTATCTTCCACATTTTTTGACATAAATGAGTAAGCACTCCAATGATGTATCCATTTGTTGAAACATCTCATTGGGTATTCTGTCAATTCCTGGACACTTATTTTTTGCCAATTCCTTCAGTGCAGCTTTGACATCTTCTTTCAATACCATTGGTGCTTGATCACATGCTACCTCCTGAAATACTTGAACACTGACCAATTTTTTTTTTTTTGCATGGTGATTTGATGATTCCTGCATAATTCAATAGTTTGTCCATAGAAACCTTCAATATTACAACTTGAGGCTTGAATTCTTTCTTCAGTTCTTTCAGCTTGAGAAATTCTGAATGTGTTCTTCCCTTTGGTCTTCTAACTCCAGGTCTTTTCACATTTTATTATAATACTTTACTTTGTCTTCTCAAGCTGCCCTTTGAAATCTTCTGTTCAGTTCTTTTATCTTGTAATTTCTTTCATTTTCTTTAGCTACTTTACATTCAAGAGCAAGTTTCAAATTCTCATCAGACATCCATTTTGGTCTTTTCTTCCTTTCCTGCCTTTTTAATGACCACTTGCTTTCTTCATGTGTGATGTTCTTGATATTATCCCAGAACTCATCTGATTTTTGGTTGTTGTATATAACATGTCAAATCTATTCTTTAGATAGTCTCTAAATTTGGGTGTGATGTAATCAAGGTCATATTTTGGTTCTTGTGGACTTGTCTGAATTTTCTTCAGCTTCAACCTGAACTTACATACTTACATGAACTTACATGATAGTTTGTTCCACAGTCAGATCCTGGCCTTGTTTTGGCCGAAGATATTAAGCTTCTCCATTGCCTATTTCCACAGATGTGGTTAATCTAATTTTTGTGCATTCCATCTGGCAAGGGTCCATGTGTCTAGCCCCATTTATGATGTTGAAAAAAGGTATTTGTAATGAATAAGTTGTTGTTGTTGTTGTTGTTGTTATGTGCCGTCGAGTCAGCCCTGACTCCTAGCGACCCCTCCTTGGGTTTCCGAGGCAGTATCACTACGGAAGTAGGATTGCCCAACCTTCCTTCGAGGAGTGGCTGGTGGGTTTGAACCGCCAGCCTTCTGGTTAGCAGTCAAGTGCCTTAGCCACTAGTCTTGCAAAATTCTAACATGCAATCTCCAGTGTCATTTCTATCACCAAAGCCATATTTTCCAACTATGGATGATTCTTCTTTGTTTCAAACTTTTGTGTTCCAATCACCAGTAATAATCAATACATCTTAATTGTATGTTTGGTCAATTTCACACTGCAGAATTTGGTAAAAATCTTCAATTTCTTCATCTTTGCCTTTAGTGGTTGGTGTGTAAATTTGAATAGTAGTAGTATTAACTGGTCTTCCTTGTCAGCATATAGAAATTATGCTATCACTGAAGCATTGTACTTCAGGATATATGTTGAAATATTCTTTTTGACAGTGAATGCAATGCCATTCCTTTTCAATTTGTTATTCCTATTATAGAAGACTATATGATTGTCTGATTAAAAATGGTTAATACTAGTCAATTTCAGCTCATAAATACCTAGGACATCAACCTTTATCCATTCCATTTCATTTTTGACAACTCCAAATTTTCCTAGATTCAGAATTTGTACATTCTATGTTCTGATTATTGATAGTTGTTCACAGATATTTCTTCTTGTTTTGAGTCATGCCCCATCAGTAAATGAAGCTGCAAGTGCTTTACTCCATAGATGTCATTAAGGTGGACTCTAATTTTGGGAGATAACACTTCCTCAGCTGTATTTTGAATGCCTTCCAACATGAGGGGCTCATCTGCGGGCACTGTATCAGACAATATTTCATGGCTCTTCATAAAGTATTCCAGTAATATACCAGACAGTATTTCACTCCCATTCATAAGATTTTCAGTAGTAGCCAGTTTTCAGAAGGGTGTGGCCCCATCCTTCTTCCCAGTCTGTCTTTGTCTGGAAGCTCCACTGAAACCTGTCCATCATGGGTGACCCTGCTGGTATTTGAAATACTGGTGGCATGGCCTCCAGCCTCACAGCAACAGGCAAGCCACCACATTATGACAAGCTGACAGATCAGTGGTGGACAAATAGCTTTAAGAAATCAGAAAAGCATGCCATTTTCACCAGGAGCCAGTAGTAAGTCATACCAAACCACCTCTTTCACTCTCTAATGGGTTTACGAGATTCACGGAGATACCACAAACTATGGAATCCTAGTGCTAGAAGGGATCTTAGAGAACATGTTTTACAAGTCCCTCATTTGTAAGTGAAAAAGGAAATGCTGAGACATAAGCTACATTGCCTAATGTCACACAGCAAGTTTGTGACAGATTGAGTTTGCAATAAACTCAAATCTCTAATCTGAGTTATTTCTGGAATATTAGGTTCTTCTCATGATATCTTTCTTGACAAGAGCAAGTATGTGCTGAGTGAAGCACAGTTAGATAGATGTACATTTGGTGCAATATGCATACTCCAAAAATATTTAAGAGGGTTGGGTCAAATTGAAGGGAGATCTACAGTGGTATATTTTGGCCCTCTGGCTCTGGCCCTGTCACTGTCATGTTTGATATTTTAATTATTGAATTAGAAATGAAAACATAGAAACCCTCTTACTGACTTTTCAGATGACACAAATCCTGGAGGAGAGCTAATGCATTGTATGATAAAATCAAAATTCCAGGCTTTTGACAGATTGGAAAAATAACCTGAAACTAATAAGATGATATTTAATAGGGGTAAGAGAAAAATACTACAGTTTTTAAGATCATCAGGATGAGGGTAATTTGTAGAAGTTTTAGTTGATTATAAGTGCAATGTAGGCCAACAGTGTCATTTGGATGCCAAAAGAAGCTATTGTCATCTCACCCTACCTTTAAAAGTATTGTTGCATCCTGGCCAATGGTAATAATTGTCTCCTGCACAGACCAAATGTGCAAGATTAGTTGGAATCTGGACACTACATTTTAACAGAGATCTTGATAACTGTTGTGCTTTAGAGTAGAATAACAAGACTATGAATGTTGTGAAGACAATAAGATGTTCTGAAAAGGAAAAGACATATTTACAAGTGATAGTTGTCTTTAGAACTCTTTGTTCATTATTTTCATGTTCAATTTTTCATTTATTCAATAAAGGTTTGTTTATTCAGAACCTCCTAATAAGTGCTAGGGAGGCAGAAGTAAATATGCTGAGATCTCTGCCCTTAATCTTATCATCTAAATGCTATATTTCTCATATCTTATCATCTAAATGCTATGGGCTCTTGGGACTATCTGAGGCTTCTTAAACAGCAGAGAGTCCTAGGCTCTACCCCAGACCTATTGAGTTATCCCATTGGTGAGGAACATTAGGCAACTGCATTTTGAAGACCACTCATATGTTTCAAATGCCAGCAGGATTACCCATGGTGGACAGGTTTCAGCAGAGCTTCCAGACTAAGACAGACTCAGAAGAAGGAAGAGCCCATTTACTTCTCAAATAATTAGCCAATGAAAAGCTTATGAACAGCAGTGAAATGCTATCTGATATATTACTGGAAAACTTCATAAATAGCCCTGAAACATTATCCAATATAGTGCTGGATGATGAGCCCCTCAGGTTGGAAGGCACTCAAAATATGACTGGGGAAGAGCTGCCTCCTCAGAGTAGAGCCAACCTTAATCATGTGCATAAAGTAAAGCTTTCAGGACCCACATTTGCTGACCCCCGTGTCTTAAGATGAGAAGAAACAGCTGCAAATATCCATTAATAATTAGAACATGGATGTATGAAGTATGAATCTAGGAAAATTGGAAGTTGTCAAAATGAAATGGAATGCATAAAGATCAATATCCTAGGCAATAGTGAACTGACATGGACTGGTTTTGGCCATTTTGAATCAGATAATCATATGATCTACTATGCCGGGAATGACAAGTTGAAGAGGAATGATGTGGCATTCATCATCACAAAGAATATATCAAGATCTGTCCTGAAGAACAATACTGTCAGTGATAGGAGAATATCCATATACCTATGATGAAGACCAGTTAATATTACTATTATTGAAATTTATGCACCAACCACCAAAGCCAAAGATAAGGAAATTGAAGATTTTTACCAACTTCTGCAGTCTGAAATCAACCAAACATGCAATCAAATGTGTTAATTATCATTGGTGACTGGAATGCAAAAGTTGGAAACAAAGAAGAATCACTGGTAGTTGGAAAATATGGCCTTGGTGATAGTAACGACACTGGAGATCACATGATAGAATTTTGCAAGACCTGTGGCTGCAAGAGTCAGGAAAAGCCTCCAGCTTGATGTGGAAACACCTCCAGCTTGATGTTTGATCCAGGAACTTTGGCCTTGCCAGCTTAAATAAGTGTGTGAGCCATTTTCCTAAGATAAATTTCTCTATATATACATATATATAAACTTTACTGGTTTTGTTTCTCTAGAGAACCCAGTCTAACACAATACCCATTCCAAAGAAAGGTGATCCCACAGAACATGGAAATTATTGAACAATATCTTTGATATCACATGCAAGGGAAATCTTACTGAGGATAACTCAAAAATGGTTGCAGCAGTATATTGACAAAGAACTTCCAGAAATGGAAGCTGGATTATGATGGGACGTGAGGTGAGAGATATCATAGCTGATGTTAAATGGATATTAGCTGAAAGTAAAGAATACCAGAAAGATGTTTACTTGTGTTTTATTGACTATGCAAAGGCATTCTGTTGTGTGGCTCATAATGAATTGTGGATAACATTGAGAAGAATTGGAATTCTAGGACACTTAATTGTACTCATGAGGAACCTGTACACAGACTAGGAGGCTGCCATTTGAACAGAATAAGGGGATACTGCATGGTTTAAAATCAGGAAGGGAGTACGTTAGGGTTGTATCCTCTCACCATCCTTATTCAATCTGTATGCTAGGCAAATAATCCAAGAAGCTAGACTATATGAAGAAGAATGCGACATCAGGATAGGAAGAAGGTTCATTAACAACTGGAGAGATGCAGATGACACAACTTTGTTTGCTGAAAATGAGGATGACTTGGAGAAGTTACTGATGAATATTAAAGACTGTAGTCTGCAGTCTGCAGTATGGGTTACAGCTCAATAAAAAAAAAAAAAAAAATCCTCACAACTGGACCTATAAGCAGCAGCATCATGATAGATGGAGAAAAGATTGAAGTTGTCAGAGAGTTCATATTATTTGATTCTACAATCAACGCCAATGGAAGCAGCAGTCAAGACATCAAAAGATGTATTGCATTGGGCAAATCTGTTGCAAAAGACCTCTTTCAAGTGCTGAAGAGAAAAGATGTCTCCTTGAAGACTAAATACACCTAACCCAAGCCATGGTATTTTCAGTCACCTCGTATGCAGGTGAGAGCTGGAGAATGAATAAGGAAGACCGAAGAAGAGTTGATACTTTTGAGATATGATGTTGGTGAAGAATGCTGAAAGTACCATGGACTGCTAAAGAACTAACATGGAAGAAGTGCAGCCAGAATGCTCCTTGGAAGTGAGAA
Organism: Orycteropus afer afer; assembly: GCF_000298275.1. Classification (NCBI taxonomy): domain Eukaryota; kingdom Metazoa; phylum Chordata; class Mammalia; order Tubulidentata; family Orycteropodidae; genus Orycteropus; species Orycteropus afer. The sequence continues at coordinate 268,242 of NW_006921630.1, forward strand.
TGGCCATACCTTGTCTCTACTTTGGTCATGTTGTCAGAAGGGACAATTCTCTGGAGAAGGATGTCATGCTTGGTAAATTGGAGGGTCAACAAAAGAGAGAAAGGCCCTCAACAAGATGTATTGATATGGTGACTGCAGTAGTGGACACATGTATAGTAGGGATCATGAGGCTGGCAGATGACTAGGCAGTGTTTTGTTCTGTTGAACATAAGGTCAATATGAGTCTGAGATGACACGACAGCACATAACAACAACATATTAGTAATGTTATTGGATAAGCATTGTGGTAGAGATTTATCTAATTTGTATACGCAACATATGAGAAGGCGTGTCTAACTCTGTTTGATAGAGCCTGCCATGTAGTAAAGGAACACAGGTATTCCTTGATGTCTTAAAGGGCAGAATGAAAACTAGTGAGTGGAAATGTAAGGAAGTCAGTTTTCAGAATAACAAAAAATTTTTCAACAACGAGGAATATAAGAAATGGGACAGGTTTCCTAGTGAACATTGTACCTCTCATCTTGGAGATGAGCAAGAAGAGGCTTGACACACAGCTGCTGGGTTGTTTGGGAAAGAATATTTATGACCTTTGTCTTATGATCCATCTCAGCACAGAGAGGGACATTTATACCAATACTGTGACTTCCTTTTTCTTGGCCTGGTTACTTACTCATCCTGTGGGACAGGCTGCTCTGACTTATTAGAGTCTGGGACATTTTTGAAACTATGTTTTCCTATAGGCATGTAGGTCATTCTGCCAAGCCCTTCCTTTAAAAGATTGGTGATTACTGTGTGAGTCAAATGTGCAGACTTTTTAACTATGCAGGTGTGAGTTCTCAGAGTCGGCTCTGTAAGACCTCATTGGCACACCTGGATGTGTTGGTTCCAAGGTATATATCAAAGGTGGAAAATAGGAGCCCCAAGTTTCATCATGTGTATACTCTCTTCTTCAACATAGTTATAAGACCAGGCTTAGGGGATTGTTGAGAACCCTCCTGGTTATATTTAGATCTCTAATGGGTTACAATTTCCATTTTTGGATAGAGCTCTGAGGTGGCAGACCAGCGAAATATAGGTTCATGAATTCATAGCATATTTTCTTTTTTCATTGATTGATAAACAAAAGACAGAAGTTGGTCTTTCCTGAATTCCAGGTGGCTGGTCTCTGTAGGTAGGGAGTTTACTAAATGACAAAATTAACCCTTCAGAGTCTTATTGGAACCTGAATTCTCCAAGTCCCACTTGTTTAAAGATTCTGCCTGATATTACTTGAATAATTTGTCCCTAAATTGATCACTGACACTCTTTTGTAAAATAGTTGGACCTCAACCCTCTCTTGTATGACTCTAAGAATCCTCAAAAAGATGGTGGGATATCACTATAATTTAGGCTGTTGTTTTTTACTTATTTAACAAAGTGTGGTGGATACTGTGGTATGATTTTCAGAGACCCCCTTGAAGACAGAAACACTCATTTTCCCAGTCAGTGGGAGTTGCCAACTGATGACTTGCAATGGAGTTTGTCACCAGACTGTCCTTTGCTGAATGTCCCCTCACCAAGGTGATTCTTCCTTCTCAGAGTCAGCCAACCTTGTTGATACAGAGGTATAAATGTCCTCCCCCTTTTCCCAATTTGAGACAACTCTTCAGGGCCATCCCACCTCCAGAACTCACCATGAAATTGGTTGAGAACTTTCTTGTGATATCAAAGACCAACTTCTCTCTGTCCCATGTTGCTACCATCTATCTCCATAGGTATGATTCTAAGAGGACACCTCAATAAATGTCCTGTATAAAAATTGCTGCCTCAAAAGTCTCCTGCCTCTTAGAAAGGGAAATCAAAGGCATCCATATTGGTAAGGAAGAAGTCAAACTATCCCTATTTGCTGATGATATGATCCTATACCTAGAAAA
>NW_006921630.1:273174-298494 GCF_000298275.1 Orycteropus afer afer
AAAAAAAAAGTCTCCTGCCTCTTGTAGAACCCAACTTGCAACACAAATATTTGCTTTTATTTATTTATTTATTAAATGCCATGCATGTGCTAAATGTATGGACTATAGCAATGAGAAAAGAGCCCACAGTTCCATAGTTTATCTGTTCCAGCTACTGCCTTTGTTCTGTGTTATGACTTGGAAAGTATATTGCTGTCTGCATAGGTCAGCCTGTTGTTCATGTAGTGTGGAAAGATGACACAAATGGCTGGACAGAATTATAAAGTGTTAAAACTGTAAGAGCCTTCAGAGATGATCCAGTCTACTCTCTTCTTTACAATTGAAGAAACCAAGGCTTGAAGAACTAAAGCAACTGATTAGTGGCACTCACAGTGGTCCTGCTGATGCTCACATAGTGCTGTTGCCATCCTCTTAACCTCCGTATTATTGGGTGTGCCTGAGGCTATACCACTAATTGCTTTGATGTTATTGGCACTGCTTTGTCATGCAACCTACCTATGCTAGTCTCTGGATGCCTTGGCAGAGTTGATGACCTGTTCTCAACCTTGATATGTCTGCTCTTTCTGCTTCTGTCTCATTGAAACTTCTCTCCATTTTTGCCCATCTTTGTTCTGAGTCTTTTGCTGGTGAGCCCATTCCCCTTCTATGTCCAACTTTTAGAGGTGTCCTTCAACACAACTGCTTAGCTTCATAGTAGTAAACTCTTCTTAGTTTTATCATCCAGCCCTCTGTGTATGTGGTTTTCTTATCAGAAATGCAGGTGACTTTGAGTGACTCATTTACTCATATTTTTGTTTTCCTACTACTTTCTCCTGCCTCAGATATATAGGCATCCCAGGGGGCTTGTTGGGGTAGATTAGGAATCCTATAAAGATAGCTTCATGTTATACCCAAAATAACTTCTCCTTTTTCTACATTTAGTCCCTGATGCTAAGGCTCTTCCCTCAGGACTCTTCTGCACTTATGGTAACTTTTTCTTTTTGGCAGCCTGGTTGTCACTTCTTGGATATGGCTTCCCTTGGGACCTCCCCAATATATCTCTTCAGTCTATCAGAAATGTCTGTATTTGTCTAGACCCCAATTATGAACACAGTTCAAGTTCTCTCCCATGGGGGTCTTGGGACCCATACCAGTAAAGGGATGCAGCTAGATTCTTATCTAAGTGTCCACAAACATTCCACTACAGTTACTCTGAATAGCATGGTGCACACAGATGACCTCTGGATAGGCGAGTGCCTAATTCCACATGCTAGCATGTCTGAGTCTCAGTCAGAGTGCACAGCTAAATAGGACTTTGAAATTCTCTGAAGTCATAATGCATTGTAGAAAGAGAACTGAACCTGGAGTCAAAAGTTCTAGAGAGAGTCTGTGAGTGGCACTCATCAGTTGCTTTAGTTCTTCAAGCCTTGATTTCCTTGATTGTAAAGGAGAGCATTAGACTGGATCATCTGTAATAGCTCCTTTGTTTCTAACACTTTATGATTCTGTCCAGCCATTTGTGTCATCTTTCCACACTCTTTATTACTATGACTTTAATTGGATCTGGCATGAACTCCTCGGAGGGACAATTCCAAAACAATTTGCTGCTGGAATGCAGATGATGCTGTTCCAGGGTTAAGACATATGCATTTCTTTGTGTGACCTTTGGAGCCCAGTGCAGAGTTTTCCATCACAGTCTGCCTGGGATTAATCAAATGCTTCAGGAGAAACCCACCCAGGAGAGCTCCTTTGCAACCAATTCTTGGGTAAAAATTATTAGGCTCACCTTGTGCCTAGATAATATTGAAGTCTGTCAGGAAATCAGTCAGTCAGAAATACTCTTTATAGGTTTACTTCCCCAAAATAAACCATGAATTCTGCAAAAAGCAAAGAATAACAATGAATGGTTAGAATTCCCATAAACTGGCTTTACAGGATCAAATGTTGTGAGTGCATAATGTGAGTGTTTTAACACAAAGTGTGAATCCAAAGATAGAATTACAGGCTAGAAAAGACTCTGAAGACACCTATGTTTCCTTGTCTTAAGGTAAATGAGACTCAATGAAACCATCTCAAATGGAAGATGATCAGTGCTATCTGTTGAAACCAACAGAGTAATCTGTGGCCCTCAGGAGGGAGTACTTTCTCTTCTTGTTTATGATAATCCAGTGTCTGGAAAACCTCCCTGTTACCACTAGCTCCAGTCAGGGAGACATCAGGCAGGGAACTAATTCAGTTACTAAAAAGTCAGCCTTCTTTTTCAGTCTTCACTATCAATGGTTTATGCCAATTATTCCTTTAAACCTGTCTCTAATCTATCTTCATCCTCCTCATACCTCTTCTGCCTTGGTTTAGGCCCTCATCATTTCTAATCTGGATTACTGAAATTGTCTCATAATTCAATAAACTCCAGATCAATGGTACAAGTAGAACGATAGGATCCAATGCAAGATTTTATATTCCCAAGTCCTCCCAGCATACTACAAAATTTCTTATTTTCTTGCAAGATTGGGAAGTCAATCTAACAATTGCCTAGCAGGTGTGTGTAGTATAGTTGGGGGTTTGATTTATACAAGGTTGGGCATGATTGTATCAAAGACTTGAAGCATACCCTAATATCATGAGTAATATAGTTCCTGAATTCTTTGGAACTTCTACAGACTTGAAAGGTACGTATGAAGTTAATTGGGATCTAACCAAGTCTGTGACCCATTCTACTTGTTCCTATACTAGTCAGGTGCTGTTCCCTCTTTTTCCTCACCTTAGTTATTCTGCTGCTCCAGGCTCTCTTTCCTTCAGTCCATCCTTTATGTGCTGCCGAAGTGATTTTTGTAAAATGTCTATCTTATCATGTACTCCCCACTCAGTATCCTTCAATGGCTCCCCAAAGGGTACCATCCAACATTCATATTGGACTAGACAAGACCTTCCACAATCTGCCTCTGGTTTGGCTCTCCCCACGTTTCCTCTCTTATGCCTTCTTGTTTTGTATATGCTTTATACTTCATGCGTCTTGGCTCATTCCAACTCATCCCAAGCATCCTCTTCACTAGAAAGCCACTTAATCCCCCTTCTCACTTTCAGTTATCCTGTTCTCAGTTAGGTTCCATTCCTCACTCCTCTACATTCCCGTAGAATCCTGAATTTATTTCTATCATAGCATCCATCGCTATGAGTCGGGGCCGACTCGATGGCAAACAATAACAACAACAACAACATAGCATCCATCACCGTGCTTTGCAATGATTTACTTCATATCTATACCATCCCCCTGGCTGGAGGTTTATTGAGGACTAGATCTCTATTTTATTTATCTCCTGCATCTAGCACTTTAATTGACCCAGAGTAAATTGATCAGTACAGGTGGTTTGGATTAATGAAGTTAAAGCACTCCCTAACAAGGACAATCTAAAGATGTTTAAATGAGTGCAAGGCATAAGTAGATCTTTCTAGCTCTTGAACCCATTGCCATAGAGTTGATTCTGACTCATAGTGACCATATAGGACAGGGTAGAACAGCCTTACATAGTGTTCAGTCTTACAGAAGCAGATTGCCACATCTCTCTTCCTGGAGCCATGGGGTCAGTTTGAACCATTGACCTTTTGGTTAGCAACTGACTACTTACCCACTGTGCCACCAGGGTTCCCTTCCATGAGATGTATGATTTTAGGATATATGAGGACCTTCAGATAAAGTTCTCAAAAAAATTGCTGCTTCTACACAGCAACATGTATTTTTAATTTTGAGGTGTTAAATTGATGATTTTGATCTTCGTGGGTCAGTGTAGAGAATAGATCCTATTTTCAAAACTTACTCTAGTTCAGTCATTTTACTGACAGAATAATTTAGTTCCATTTTCTTTATTTAAGCAATTGGGTCAGATTGATTTCTCAGTGATTTTTTGGTCTCTAAGATCCCATCTATATATCTGCAGTGCAAAGTGTTGATATGAAAAAGTGGTTGCATACATGTTGAAAAGACTTAGGCAGCATTAGTCCTTGGTGAACCAGATCTGAACGTGACTGATCAAGGCAGGATGAGGAGTTAGAAGTGAGATAAGCAGTCTGACAATGTCCTAGATATATATGTCACATATCAGAACATGAAGGTGGGATAAACCCAGGAAAAGTGATCAGAAATCAAGAAAGCACAGATCCCACAGTGTAGGGCAAGGCACGGAGATGGTGAAAACTCCCAATAGGTCATGGTAAAAATAAAGTTTAAGACTCCTGTCCTATAAAACTCCACCTCCCTGTCCAGGAGGTGGAGCTCAATCCTCCCCCTTGAATGTTGGTTGGACTTAGTGATTCACTTTTTTTTTTTCTTTATTTATTTGATTGTGATTTGGGTGAAAGTTTACACAGCAAATTGACTTTTCATACAGAAGGTCACATACACTTTGTCCCAATTGACTACAATTTACCACAATGCTACAGTCCCCTTCCCACTTCCTCCCCATAGTTACCTCTTCCCTGTTTCCTTCTGTCCCATGCACTCCGGCCCCCTGAGCTGTCTCCCTGTGCATACACAGCCCTTATATTCTCCCATGATTGATCTCTCCAAGGAGTGTATCTACCTGATGTAAATGTTCAACTCATAAGCCTTTTTTTTTTTCTCCTTGTTGTGATTTGGGTGAAAGTTTACATAGCAAATTGTTTTTTGGTTCAACAATTCATACACATTTTTATTCGTGATGTTGATGGAAATCCCCACAATACGACAACACTCTCTCCACTTCCTCCCTGCGTTTACTATTTCCATTTGCCCTTTCCTTTCCTTTCTTGTTTTCTGAGTTTTATGCCTTATTGCTCTCCTGTGGTTGGTTGTTCCAAGGAGTGTGTGCTTCCCTGGTGTTATTGTTCCCTTTATAAGCCTGTCTACTGTTTGGCTAAGTTCAGCCATAAGGGTGAGTTTTGTCCCAGGCCTAAAAGTTGTGTAAAAGTCATAGTTTCAGGGGTTCCACCAATCCCTATTAGACAAGTAAACTTGATCTTTTTGATGATTTTGAGTTTTGTTCCACATTTTTGTCTCACTCTATCTGTTGTTGTTGTTGTTGTTGTTTGCCGGCGAGTTGGCCCCGACTCATAGCGACCCCTTGAACCTTTTCAGAGTAGTTGACAGTGGTATCCAGGTACCTTCTAGTTCTTCTAGTCTCTCCTGGAGACCGAGTTTCACATTCTCCACTAGTCCTTTGGACTAATTATTTCCATGCGTCTTTGGTTTTCTTCATTCTTCTTTGTTCTGGATGGTGAGAAACCAATAGTTGTACTTTAGATGGCTGCTCACAAGCTTTTAAGACCCCAGTCACTACTCACCAAAATAGGGTGGAACATTGTCTTTGTGGACTATGTTATGCCAACTGACCTTGACTTACATAAAACCTTAAAATCATTACCACCACAATCCAAAATTATAGCACCACATAAACCAAAAAAAAAAAAAAAAGAAACATAAACAGAGATAAATACAGTACAAAACCAACCAGAAGAATTTCTCCTACTTGAATGAACAGATAAACCAGTGGAGAGCTTATTGCAATGCACAGAGCCAGTAATGCTCATCGATTCAGTAGGGAACTGCCAACTTTGGTAGTGTTATAACTCTCAGCCAACCAATAGTCAGGCCTACAAGCTGAACAGCTATACCAGAGAGATTCACTCCTCAGAACAGTCAAACATGGGAGATCAGAGGGACAGCATTTGCACAATAGAAAGCTAGGCAGTTAGGTATGCATAACTATGAAGGACACAGGGAGGAGGTAGGAGGAAAGCTGTTTCATTGTGGGGACTGTAATCAGTGTCATGAAACAAAATGTGTGAACTGTTGAATATAAAATGAATCTGCTTTGTAAAATTGGACCCAAATCACAATGAAAAGTTAAAATAAAATACAAGTTTATAATAACTTTTTTTAAAAAAGAAAAAAAAAATCAAGCTCCTCTCTTCAGAGAGCTTACAGACTAATGGGACAGACAGATGAGTATATAAATACATAAAATAAAGGAATGCTAATGTCAAGGGCTCAAGCATGACAACAATTCTGAGGATGGTGTGGGACTGGACCGTGTTTCATTCCATTGTACATAGAGTTACTATGAGTCGACACCAACTCGATGGCATCTAACAAAAACAACAGAGTTAAGTTAGATGTCTACCTAGATTTCTCCTGATTTTATATTTTATGAATTTTCATGTATCTTTTAAAATATTACATACTCTCTCAAAGGTTAAATTATCAGCAAGGCATAATTTGACTTCCTTATAATTTTGTCTGGCATCCTGCTTTCCAAAGATCTCCTGAAAATCACCTTCCATAATTTCTTCCTTCCTGGTTTAGGTGTTTCACATAACACAAGGAACTTTCTAATAGAAAAAGGGATTATTTTAATGTAGCTGATCAATATTATTCATACCATTACGTGTCACCCCAGATTCACTAGGGTACAATGATAAAAATAACAATGTTTATTGCTAATGCCACTATTAATTATTTATATTAATGCTATCCATGAAAGCCAATTTAGAATTCCCCAGGTAGATTTAGGCACTTTCTTGTCTATACTGCTATTTCATTACCTAGCTAGTCCTCCCTCCCTCCCATCCTTCCTCACACTGTTTTTATATTTCCTTTTTGTCTTGCCTCTTGCTAGAACATAAGCTCCTCCAGGGCCCAGGCCTTGTCTTACCTATGTAAATATCCTGGCCTTTAGTGGAGTGTCAGTGCACAGAGTAGATATTCAGCACATGTTAGTTGAATGAAAGAACAAATTTGATTATCTTAACTAAATCTCTTTAAACAATAAGAGTTTTAAAATCATAATTTCTCATTGGATATCCACCCACATTCTGCCTTTAGGTACTTAGGCATTATTCTTTTGAAGATCTGGTGGACATTATACATCTGTTTATGTTTAAAGAAGGGACTCCAGTTGGATGTCATTTTAGACTCTCAGCTCTGGTTATTTAAAAAAAATGAGTTTCTCTTTTTTGAAAGAGTCCATTGTCTCCATGACCTGAACCACCCTCCCCAACTTGCAGTTCCCCCTCCTGCCCACACACACACCTGCTTTTGCTTCACATGTGTGATGCTGCACCATTTTTGGACAGCTTCTTTTATGAAGAAGCTAGAAACTAAATCCACTCAGGTGACAGAGAAATGAAAGAAAAACTCGCATGTTTCTTTTCTTTTTTTCTTCTTCTTCTTTTTTTTTCTTTTTTGTTGTTGTTTCTGTCTTCTTATTAAGGCACACAAAGAAAGCCTGTTTGCAAGATTCTGAAGGGTGAACTTGAATCCATGGGATTCCAAAGTAGTGGTAGTTGTGTTGGGGGATATGAAGATTTGAGGGAAGAATTTGGATTCAGAACCAGCTCTAGCTCAGTTGCCAACTGATCAAATGTCCCATTGGTTCCCTGAGTTTATCCATGAAATTTGTATCTTGAAAAAACTGTACTTGATGTTGGTGGGACGCAGGTTTTATACGGTTATCCAAGTGGCGTTTTCAGTGTTTTGTGTTCCCTTTTCTCAAGTGTTCCATGTGTTCTAAATAATCTTACCTTCTCCCAAATCCACAGTAGTGGAGAAATACTTCTAGGGGTATGAAAAGATCAAAAAGGATTAGTTTCAGAGCTTGTCTAATGTTTTTCCATCGACTAGAGACAATGCCAGTTTCCTATCCTTTCTGTACACATTACAAACCAGTAACATCCACATTAATCTAGATTATGTTGACTTCATTCTTTTCTGACACCATGTAATATTTTGTGTCTTGTTTAATCACACAGTGAAAGGACACTTCTCACTAAATAATTCACTCACCATATTCCAACTGCAGAACATCTGATTATGGTTTTCATATTTATACAGTGCCACAGACGTACATGGCAGGCAAATCACATAAGGGAGAAAAAAAAAGACTCAGGAGGTTATAGTCAGAAGGAATTAACTCTCTCAAGAAGGAAGGAAAATTTGAGAGCAACTAAGAAGAGTGAATAGGAAGATTTAAAATTTACCTTAGTGCAGGAGGTAGTTGAAATTCATTTAATCATGAAAAAAATATTTATTGTTTACCTTGTGCTGGGGGTTAAGTTCTCTGTTATTACAGAGAATACAGAAAAATATTGAACAAGTGATTGTAAGTGTGAACTGGGTCATGGAAAAGGATATGCATGGAGCATATGGGAGATAATGCTGTGCATAGAACAAGAGGATGCTAACCTCAAACATGGGATCAAACAGTCTCTCAGTAAGACTGATATTTAAAATGAGGCCTGAAAGATAACTAGGACTTAGCCAGGGCTTGATTTCAGTGAATGTGTGTATGTGTGTGCATGTGTATGTGTTTGTGTGTATGTGAGTGTGAATGTGTGTATGTGAGTGTGAATGTGTGTATGTATGTGTATGTGGGTATATGTGTGTGTATGTGTATGTCTGTGCATATGTGTAGGTGTGTGGTGTGTGTATATTTTTTTGGTGTATGTGTCTGTGTGTGTATGTTTGTGTATGTGTGTATATGTGTATGTATGCATGTATGTGTGTGTATATATGTGTGTGTGATAATAGAGAACCTTGGGGAGAGCTTTCCAGGAAGCAATTCTAGAGAGTAGGAATGAATTGAAGCAAGAATAAGAATGCTGTGTTTCAGGAACTGAAAATTTCAGTGTAGCTGGAGAATAGTCAATGAGCTTAGGTAGCCAGAATGATGAGAATATCTCTTTGAAGATGAGGAGGGATTTCCTCCACTGGTTAATTGTTCCCATTCACAGCAGTGGCATTGTGAGGATGTTGCAGGACTGGGCAATATTTCATTCTATTGTACATAGAGTGACTATGAGTCAGAGCCAACTAGATGGCACTTAACAACAACAACAACAACAACAACAGAAGTGACAGGAAAGGTCTCTTACAGCTGAGAGAGACGTCAAGGGAATAGTGAGTAAGGTGGGTAGGACAAGGGCAATTGGTAGGAAGAAAGTGGACTCATGAAGGTAGACAATTCAGATGGGCATTTTCATTGTTTTCAGGTTATCTGGAGCCATGAGGAAGTACTAGGAGCTATGTAATTGGGGAAAGGGAATGGTTTTCTTAATGGAAACTAAACCATAAGATCCTTGAGGAAGGGAGGTTTTATTTGTTTGCTAAGGAAGCCCCCAAGCCCAAAGAGTATCTGATTCATAGTTGGCTTTCAATAAATATTTATTAAATGTACAAACAGATAAATAAACAAAAGGATGAATGGTTATCTTGATAATTATCTTGGTTGTGTGCCTGCTTGTCCAGATTTGCATTTCCGTTCCCCCAAGGTTGCTTCCCAGCAACTTTGTTCTAGAACTGGTCTCCTGGGGCAGCTTTAAACTTCTTAGGCCTGTTTCTATACTGGCTTGAATCCTTGGAACACACTATGAGTATAGATAATCATAGTTCAATAGTTAAAAGCTCTGTGGTTTAGAGACTTAATCTGTTAGTGAAAAGGTAGTTTGCCACCATGATCACTTGTAACTTCTCTAAATTTTATTTCCAAGGGTGCCCTCAATGATACCCTATAAACACAATGCAATGCACTGACGTGGAGTCAGATCTGACTCATAGCGACCCCTCCTTGGATTTCTGAGGGGGTATCACTACGGAAGTAGATTGCTCAACCTTCCTTCCAAGGAGTGGCTGGTGAGTTTGAACCACCAGCTTTCTGGTTAGCAGTCAAATGCCTTAGACACTACGCCACCAGAGGTCCCTGATGATACCATAGATCATCTTAAATTAGACATTAGTCCTAAGATGAGAACACGGAGGTTTAACTCATGATGATGAGGTAACTAGCATTTTTGTAGTAACTTAACAGTTTTCAGAGTATACCTAGTTCCTAGTTTCAGCACTTGAGCTCACTTCAGTATTACTACCTCTGTCTTATTGATGGGGAAATTAACGTTCAAAGATAATTTGCTCAAGGTGACAAAGTAACAAGTTGTGAAAATAGGACACAAACCTTGATTTTCAAGACTTTTTTTTTTTTTCACTCTCACTACTGGCGCCACATACATTTAGTCTGGCGCCTCAGGCAACTTATTTCCACATCTTTTGTTTTTCTATTTGTAGGTGTGGAAGATGACAGCTATGCTAGAACTAATTTTTGTGGTTATAGTCTTATGCTTTATATCTGGCTACATAGTCCTTAAAGGAGAGACTCTCCAAAGGCATAAATTCAAGAGTTATGGAAGGTTTATTACAGAAATATACTTGATAGAAGGGCCTTTTTATGCCACTCAGATTTCATAAGGGAGAATAATAATAGTGCAAAAGAAGGGAGAATAATATAATGGATAAAACCTCAGCTAGGAGACAGAGGTCTAGAGTAATCCTGGTAATCCTCTGCCTTAGAATTCTCCTTCATAGAAGAGTCTGCTATTGTTGTTCTACTTTCTCATAGAGTTGTGAGGATCAAGCACCAACGTTTATCTTTGAAAGTGCTTTGTAAACTGTAAAGCCATGTTACAATATAAGATTATATACTTTATGGCTGTCTAAGTATAGAAATGCTCAAAAATGTGCCAGACTGCCTTAAAAAACATTAGTTGAAAATAAAGAGCTTAATTCAAGAATATTTATAACATGGGCTCTAATTTTCCTATTGGTTAACTGGCAAGCTACTTACCATTTGTCACTTTGTTCACAGAAATGGATAATAATAAATGATCCCCCGTACCTCTCAGGCACAATGGAATAACAAAAGGAGAAAACAAATTGGAAAAGGCTTTGAGGAAAGCAAATGCTATAGAGTCATGACTTTTCTCGCCAAGCTTTTCTTGGTGTAGCCATCAGAGTTTTAACCTCTTTTTGTGATAATGGGCGGTGAGTCTAGTCCTTTCTTTTCTAGCAATCATAAGGGAAATTAGGATAGATATTCTGGAAGATGTGAGTCATAAGTTGTTGTTGTTGTTGTTGTTATGTGCCATCGAATTGGACCCGACTCATAGCAACCCCTCCTTGGGTTTCCGAGGTGGTATTGCTATGGAAATAGGTTGCCCAACCTTCCTTCCAAGGAGTGGTTGGTGGGTTTGAATTACCAGCCTTCTAGATAGCAGTCAAGTGCCTTAGGCACTATGCTACCAGAGTTCCTGTGAGTCATAAGAAGGGGTAGAAAGTAAACGGAAGGTGGCATTTAGGGAGAAATTTGCTCTTCCAATAATAAGCCAGGATGATTGAAGAAGATGCTTGAAGCAGAAGAGCCAGGATAAAAATATTCTTAATTCTAAGTGTAGAGATTACATAGGAGAGGAGTTTGGGATAAGACAGGACACACATCCAGAAGCTGAGCGGTGAAAGGCCTTGACAGGGATGGCAAGTCGTTTAAATCGGTTTTGGATGGCACTGAGGAGCCAGGAAAAGGGCTAATTCAATTAGAGTAATATAATAATAGCATAATAAACAGAATGCCAGCATGGTGAAGGGTGGGGAGCAGCGAGTGTTAAGTGTAGCCTTTTACCATAAAGCTTAAATTTGGTGTCATTGTTGTATAAAGAACTTGTATTTCTCTTTTACTCTATCTCTTTGAATAAACTTTCTGAAGAATAATACTGACAAATACCATTATGATGGAACTTAGAAAAACTAGAAACATGGTTGGATTGTAAATTAGAATAGGATGAGCTTTAATGTCAATGGAAGTGATTATGCTCTTACAACTTTGCAAATTTGATCAGTCAAAGGATATTAAATGCTTTCCCTCCCTCTCCCATGTCCATAGGAAATCCAACTAAGGCTATAAGGGAAGATGTTTGGGAGTAGCTTGACCTAAAGTGCAGGACTTAGTATATACTATCACTTCAACTCCGAGTGTTGAGGAACTCTTATTTCCACTCCTGTAGAAGCCTTCCTTGTAGTCCTATGTGTGAAAGCTGGCTCCAGCTCAGTGCTCTGGTTTCCCCTCCCAAGAAGGCGCTCAGGCAAGTGGCACCTTGCTAAGGCCATGAGTGAAGGCCCACCACTCCTCCCTCCTGTGGTGGTGAGTCCTTTAGAAGAATGCTGAGGTTTTGGCTCTACACTCTGAGGTACCCAATACTAACTTCAAGGAGCTAATGAGTTATGTACAGTAACAAGAATAACTCACAATGAGCTTATTAAAAAACTTGACCACAGCTTTGGCAAGGGTGGGAACCATTGTCTGGAACTTGTTTGTCCATTTGTAGAGTGTTGCATGTCTTTACACATCCCTTGCCCTTTCAGAACAGAAAGATTAGCAACAAAAGATATATTTTAAAAATTTTATAGAACAATGATTTACACTGCACTCTAGAGACCATCAAGATGACTTCTTGGGATTGTAAAGCGTTCCAACAAATCCCTGTTCCAATGGACCTTCTGGGACTTTTGCCATGGTGTATGTGGAAAGTGGAAGGGGTCTTATTCAATCTCCATGTCTTTTGCAAAGTCATCTTTGTAATTGCTTTAGACTTTGTGAAATTTTACCCCCCCCCCAAAGCAAAAAATTGTTCCAAGTTCTGTAATCCCTCTAGCATGGGAGTCTGTATCACCAATAGTATGGAATTGCCTTGAAGTTGCCTTTTTTTGTTTGCTGAGTGAAAATTATGTTTTCAGAGCATCAGCAAGGGGACAAGGTACATTTAGGAGCAACAGGGAATTCATACCCTTTAGGGACTCGCATCCTCAGGAAGCATTGGGCTGTAGTTGTGTTGTACTTAACTGGTTAGTTCTTTACCAGTTCTGTGCTAATAAGACCAAGGTTGGTGGTGTAAAATCACAAGACAGAACCACCTCCTTGGAGAAGTGTTTGGTGGTATCTACTGAAACAGAGTGCATACCACCTTATGACCCAGCAGTTGCATTTCTAGGTGTGTACTCACTAGAAATGCAATAGAAGACACGAGAAGAATGCTCATAGCAGCATTATTCATAATAGCCAAATCCTGGGAACTACACAAATGCCCAAAGGAGAAATAAATTATGGTATTTTTACACAATGGAATAATATACAGCAATTAGAGTAAATTATCTACAGCTAAATCCAATAACATGGAGGAATCTCAGCAAATATTATTGAGCAAACGAAGCTAAGCACAAAACAATACACATTGAATGATTCAATTTATATGAAGTACAAAAGCAGGCTAAATGAATCTATCGTGTTAGAAGTCAGGACAGTTTTTAACTCTTGAAGGGAGAGCAGTGATAGAAGAGAGCAAAAAGGGGATTTCTGGAGTGGTGATTAGTCATGTTCAATACGTACAAATTCACTGAGTTGTACACTTACGTGTGTGTGTGTGTGTGTGTGTGTATAATTTGATAAAAAAGTAAAAAAAAAAAAAAAAAATTCCCAGGGCTGGTTGGTTTTGTTCTGTTATTTGATCACTTAGTTAAACCCTAATCTTAAATAGTCATCCAGGATAGATGATTTTATTAGTGGCTAGAAATAATGGATTTGGGTGACTGGTTCTCAGAAATCTATCAGCACAATTCAAAACCAACCAATGAACCAAAAACTAAATCCCTAAATATAGTGTTAAAATCTCCAGTGATTGTTAAAATGTCCCTAGGTGGTGCAAATAGTTTTGTATAGATTACTAACCTAAAGTTTGGCAGTTTGAACCCCCAGCAGCTCTGCAGAAGAAAGGCCTGACAATCTGTATCCATAAAGATTACAGCAAAAAAAAAAAAAAACTCTATGAATTGTTCTACTCTATAAGACATGGGGTTGTCATGACTCATGTCATCAACTCAGTGGCAATTAGTAATTGCTTGACTGTTGTTAGGTGCAGTAAAGTTGATTCCTATTTTACATAGTGACCCTGTGTACAACAGAATGGAACACTGGCAGGCCCTGCATCACACTCAGTTGTTGCCATGTTTGAGGCCACTGTTGCAGCCACTGTGTCAATCCATCTTTTTGAGAATCTTCCTCTTTTTCACTGACCCTCCACTTTACCAAGCATGATGTCCTTCTCCAACGACTGTTTCCTCCTGAAAATATGTCAAAGTATGTGAGATGAAGTCTCGCCATCCTCACTTCCAAGGAACATTCTAGTTGTACTTCTTCCAAGATAGATTTGTTTGTTCTTCTGGCAGTCCATGGTATATTTAACATTCATAGCCAACACCATAATTCAAATGTATCGATTCTTCTTCTATCTTTCTTATTCATTCTCCAGCTTTCACAAGCTTAAGAGGTGATTGAAAATACTCTGGCTTGGATCTGGTGCACCTTAGTCCTCAAAATCACATCTTTGCTTTTTAACATTTTAAGCAGATTTGCCTGATGTAATATGTGATTGACTGCTGCTGCCATGGCTGTTGATTATAGGTCAAAGTAAAATGAAATCCTTAATAACTTCAATATTTTCTCCATTTATCATATTGGTTATTGGTCCAGTTCTGAGAATTTTTGTTTTCTTTATGTTGAGATGTAATCTGTACTGAAGGCTGTAGTCTTTGATATTCATTAGAAGGTGTTTCAAGTCTCCTATACTTTCAGCAAGCAAGGTTGTGTTATCTACATATTGCAGATTGTTCGTGAGTCTTCCTCCAATCCTGATGCTGTATTTTTCTTGGATTATTTCCTCAGCATACAGATTAAATAAGAATGGTGAAAGGATACAACTGTGAAGCATATCTTTCCAATTTTAAATCTAGCAGCGTCCCTTTGTTCTATTCTAGGGACTGCCTTTTGATCTATTTACAGGTTCCACATGAGCACAATTAAGTGTTCGGTAATTCCCATTCTTCTTAATGTTATCCTAAATTTGTTGTGATTCACACAAATGAATGTCTTTGCATAGTCATTAAACACAGGTAAAAATCTTTCAGGTATTCTTTGCTTCCAGCCAAGATCCACCTGACATCACCAATGCTATCCCTTGTGTCACATCCTCTTCAGAATCTGGCTTGAATTTCTGGCAGTTCTCTGCTGATGTACTGCTACAACCACTTTGGAATGATCACCAACAGAATTTTACTTGCATTTGATATCAATGATACTGTTATATAACTTCCACATTCTTTGGATCACCTTTCTTTGGGCATAAAAATGGTTCTCTTCCAGTTGATTAGCCAGATCAGTGTCTTCCAAATTTCTTGGTGTAAACAAATGAGTGCTTCCAGCATTGCATCCTTTGGGAACACATGTCAATTGGTATTCTGTCAGTTATTGGAGCCTTGTTTTTCACCAATTCCATTAATGCAAGTTGATTTCTTCCTTCAATATCAGTGGTTCTTGATCATATCTTACCTCCTGAAATGGTTGAACATCAACCAATTCTTTTTGGCACAGTGACTCTGTGTATTCTTTCCATCTTCTTTTGATGTTTCCTCTGTCATTCAGTATTTTGCCCATAGAATCCTATAGCATTGCTACTCAAGGCTTGACTTTTTTCTTCACCTCTTTCAGCTGGAAAAATCCCAAGCATTTTCTTCACTTTTGGATTTCTAACTCTAGGTCTTTGCACTTTTCATCACAATACTTTGTCTTCTTGAGCTGCCCTTTGAAATCTTCTTTTCAGCTCATTTACTTCATAATTTTTTTCATTTCCTTTAGCTACTCTCCATTCAAGAGCAAGTTTCAAGGTCTCCTGATTTCCATTTTGGCCTTTTCTTTCTCTTCTATCTTTTAAATGACCTTTTGCTTTCTTCATGTGTGATGTCCTTTATGTCATCCCACAACTTTACTAGTCTTCGGTCGTTTGTGTTCAATGCATCAAATATATTCTTCAGATGGTCTCTAAATTCAGGTGGGATATACTCAAATTTTACTTTAGCTCTTATGGACTTGTTTTAATTTTCCTCAGCTTCAACTTGAACTTGCATATGAGCAATTGATGGTCTGTTCTACAGTTAGCCTCTGACCTTGTTCTGACTGATGATATTGAGTAAGCTTCACTATTGTCTCTTTCCATAGATAAAGTCTATTTGTTTCCTGTATGGTGAGGTCCATGTGTATAGTTACTGTTTATGTTGTCTAAAAAAGGTGTTTACAATGAATAAGTCATTGGTCATGCAAAATTCTATCATGCTATCTCCTGTGTCATTTCTTTCATCAAGGCCGTACTTTCCAACTACCAATGCTTCTTCTTCATTTCCAACTTTCACATTACAATCACCGGTAATTATCTACATTGCTTATTTGGTCAATTTCAGACTGCAGAGTTTGGTAAAAATCTTTAATTTCTTCATGGCATTAGTGGCATTAGTGGTTGGTGCATAAATTTGAATAAATGTAGTATTAACTGTCTTTCTCGTATGTGAGTGGATATTATCCTGTCACTGAGAACTTTGCACTTTAAGATATATCTTAAAATGTTCTTTTTGACAATGAATGCAAAACCATTCCTCTTCAATTAGTCATTCCCAGGATAATACTCCATATGATTGATTGCTCAATTCATAATGGCCAATCCCAATCCACTTTAGCTCACTAATGCCTATGACATCAATCTTTATGCATTCCATTTTATTTTTGACTACTTCCAACATACCTAGATTCACATTTGGTGCATCTCATGTTCCAGTTATTAATGGATGTTTGCAGCTGTTTCTTCTTATTTTGAGTTGTGCCATATCAGCAAATGAAGGTCCTGAAAGCTTTACCTCACATCATTGACTCAAACCCTTTACTCACATCATTGGTTCAAACCCACCAGCCACTCCTTGTAAGGAAGGTTGGGCAATCTACTTCCATAGTGATACCACCTCGGAAGCCCAAGAAGGGGTTGCTATGAGTCAGATCCAACTCCACAGCAATGAGTTTACTTTGAGGAGGCAGTTCTTCCCCAGTCATATTTTGAGTACAATACAATCTGAAGGGCTTATCTTCCAGCACTGTATCAGACAATGTCCAGCTGCTGTCCATAAGGTTTTTCACAGGCCCTTTTTTTTTCCCTTCCAGAAGTAAATCACAAGATCCCTCTTTCTAGTCTAACTTAGTCTGGAAGGTATGCAGAAACATGTCCACAATGGGTGACCCTGCTGGTATTTGGAGTACTGGTGTATACCTTTCCAAATCACTGTAACACATGAGCCAGCACAATAAAACAAACTGACAGACAAGTAGTAGAATTGATTTATATGACTACCTAACTCTGCTCACCTGGTATCTCTTTTCCCTATATATATAATCAGAGGCTCCAGCTGCCCTCCAGTGACCAGGTAACCCAATAGGAAAGAACATGTGTGATAAGCAGGTGTCTGCTTAGCACAACATCACAATAGGATCAATGAGACCAGGTGTGGGCATATGTTCTTTGCAGCAAAAAGCTTTTCCGCTGGATTTGGTGATCCATCATCTTTCAGGCTTACAAGTACTTTCTCTGGCTTTACCACTCAGCAAATTCAGTTGAGAAATAAGACTAAATGTTCAGAGAAGAAATAAGACTAAAACCTTCTGGGTCTGGGTTTATCCACACCTACCTGAACAATAAGGAGTCCTTCTGAACAATAAGGAGTCCTTCTGAAATAGCATACATCTTATTAGCCTCCTGCTTATAGCATTCTTACCTTTTCAGTATCTTGGGGTGAGAGTTATATTTGTATGCAACCAACTTATAAGTACTTGAGGTCTGCTATCAAATAGCCCCTGGATTGCAATTGCTTCATTCACTAAATAGTTATTTATTGAGTATCTTTAATGTTAGAGACTTTGAGAGGTCAGTAAATCTGGACAACCATCCCCCTTTCTATCAATGGATATGTATTTAGGATTAGATTCTATGCTAGTGAAATTGAAGGAATAAATACATTTTTAAAATTATTAAATATCAATGCAGAGCATGTACTCTGAGACAGAAAAACCAGAATCTGAATCCTGGCTCTACTCTAACTTCATAGCTATATAATCTTGTGTAAATCACCGAGTCTCTTAAACTTTGACTAAGGAATAATAATTGTAACTACTTCATAGGTTTTTTGAATTAGTTTGATTAGATGACAGTTCCATTGTGTACTAAATTAGACTCATAGCTGGATTAGCAGGAGACAAAGACTTGTTTCTTAGTTCCTTGTAGTGGACAGTGGCAGTACTCTATCCAGCTCTCCTCATGTCCTTCTTACTGCTTCCTTATGGTTCATCAGGAGCTCTGGTGGCCTAGTGCCTAAGGCATTTGACTGCTATCCAGAAGGCTGGAGGTTCAAACCCACCAGCCACTCCTAGGAAAGAAGTTTGGACAATCACCTTTTGTAGTGATACTGCCTTGGAAACCCAAGGAGGGTCTCTATGAGTCAGATCTGACTCAGCAGCAGTGTGTTTGGCTTTTTGGTTTTGTGGTCCATGTGCTTTGCTTGCACTTTGACCTCCTTCCAAGAACTGGCTTTGGCTTACTAACACTGCTCAACCATATTATCACTTAGCTAATGATTGACTTTGTGGAGTGTGAAAGCTCAACTTGGTAGGCTTGAAGAGGGGCAAATCCCCATGGGATTTGTGCAGCCTGGAACTTCTGATCACAACCATGACTCATTTCAGGATCTGCTTCTGAAAGCTTTATCTAATACAGTCCTTATCAACATATTCAAACTGAAGTAAAAGCTATCCTGGGCAGTAGAGAAGAAGAGAATGGGTACAGCTGTTAGGTAAAAAGCTATTTATAGATGAGAGTGGCTGACTATTTTTCTATAAAGCAATTCCCAATGAACTCAAAGTTCTATAAGAAATATTCTGGTAGTGTCACAAATCATTCAGTTCAAGAAGCAGTAAGTACATATCATGTGTCAGATACGATCCAAGCCCTGGTTAAAGACAAACAAAGGAGTCTCAGTGGTGCAGTGATTAAATGCTCAGCTGCTAACCTAAAAGGTGGGCAGTGTGTAACCACACCACTCCATAGGAGAAAAGACCTGGTGATCTGCTCCCATAAAGATTGCATCCTAGAAAACCTTATGGAGCAGTTTTACTCTAACCAATAGGGCCTCTACAGCGTCACTATGAGTCTGAATTGACTTGATGGTAGCAAGTCTTTTTTTTTTTTTTTTTTCCAATAGATAAACAAATGGTCATCTTTCAAAAGAGCATGCAATCTCTTAAGGGAGTGCATCAAAGAATTTTTTTAAAAAAGTTGCCATAGAGTCAGTTTTGACTCATGACAACCCCATGTGTGTCAGCATAGAACTGTGTTCCATAGAGTTTTCAGGAGCTGATTTTTTGGAAGTAGATTACTAGGTCTTCTTGATGGACCCAAACTTCCAACCTTTCAGGTAGAAGCTGAGAGCATGAACTGTTTGCACAACCCAGGGACTCTGCACCAAAGAATAGATGGTCTTAATATAATATGAAGATAATCTTATATCATTCCTTCATTCATTCAACAAATGAGAACCCACATGTGAGCTGTAACTGACAGCCACTGTTCTAGACTCTTAGAATAACTTAATGAACCTAGTAAACAAAAAACCCTGTCATGAATCTTATATTCTGGTTGATGGAAATAGCAATAATCAATAAAAATATAAACAAATAATCAATACATACAATAAATAGTACACTATGTTAAATATTCTTTTCTAAAATGACTCCAATTCTCTACCCGTGTGACTATGAGCTCATTCCATTAAAGAGTGGAGGCTGTTTCCTTTCCTTGCTAGCTGTGGAATTACTTGTGTACCAATTCTGAGCCTATGCCTCAAAAGGCTTGATATGCTTCTGTTTTCTGCCTTGGACCCCTGCCTTACCATGAGAATAAACCTGGGATTAGCTTGCTGAAGAATGAGAGACCATGTGGAGCAGAGATGAGTTAGCCCAGTTGGCCCAGCTGAGACCTCAGCTATGTGAGAGATCCCAGTCAGGATCAACAAAGTCATTTAGCTCAAATAGACAAATAGTGAGCCCTGCTAAACCCTGCTCAGATTAGCAGAACTACCAGCTGCCCCATAGATTTGTGAGCAAAAATAAATGTTTGTAGTTGTATGAGACTCGGGTTTTTGTGGTTCTCTTTAAATAGCCTTATTGTGATAATGGACAGCTTCTACAAGGACCATGGGGGAAAAAGGTAGAATGGTGTACAGGGAAAGTAGTACCAGTGGCTAGTGATGAGTAGTGGGGACAGGGAGAAATGGTAGTTTATATTATGAATTGGATAGTCAGATTTGCTTTTCTGAGTAGGTAAAATTTGAGCAGAATTAAATGGGGCAGAGGATTTTATCAAGTTGATTACTAGGGCAAAGTGGGAACAGCTGGAGCAAAGACCTTCCAATGAGAACAAGCTTGGCATGTTCAGATGTGTAGAAGGCAGGCTCTAAGATGGCCCCAATGAGCTCCCCACACTCCCCTTGAGTGTGGGATGGATGTACTGACTTATTTATAGCAAATAATGTGTGGCAAATGTAATGTGGGATGTCACATCTGATATTGGGTTACAAAAAGACTGTGGCTTCCATCTTGGGCACCTTTCTTGCTCACTTGCCATGCTATGAGATGCTGTATGGTCCCATGGGCCAAGGAACTGATGTGCTGGGCAAACAGCAAGCAAGAACTTGATGCTTGTCAATAGTCATGTGAATGAGCAAGGAATGTGCTCCTTTCAATTGAACCTTTGTGTGTGTGTGTGTGATTTGGATGAAAGTTTACAGGACAAATTCATTTTCCATATAGCAGTTCATACATGTTTTGTTTCATGACATTGACTGCAATTCCCCACAATGTAACAGCTCTTTTCCCACTTCCTCCCTGTAGTTACCTCTTCCCTGTGTTCTTCCCTCCCATGCACTCCCACCCCCTGAGCCGTCTCCCTGTGCAAGCACTGACCCTCTGTTCTCTTTATCACTCCAAGGAGTATATCTATCTGATGTAAATGTTCACCCCATATGCCTGCCTAGTGTTTGCCTGGAAGCCACAGAGGTGAGTTCAATTCCAGACCTGAGAGGTAACTAGGGGTCATCATCTCAGGGGTCTACCAGCCTCTATCAGACCAGCAAACCTTGTCTTTAATTTTAATATAATTTTGAGTTTTGTTCTACATTGTTCTCCCACTCTATCCAGGATCTCCTGTATTGATCCCCCTCTGAGTGGTTGACAGTAGTAACCAGGCACCATCTAGTTCTTCTGGTCTCATGGTCATGTAGGCTGAGCATCATATGATCTGCCATTCCCTTGTCTTTGGTTTTCTTTATTCTTCTTTGCTCTGGATGAGGAGAGACCCATCATTGCATCTAGATGGCTGCTTGGAAGCTTTTAAGACCATAGCCAATACTCACTAAAGTAGGATGTAAAACAGTGGTTTTGTATAGTATGTTATGCCAATCGAATTTGATGTCCCCTGCGACCATGATCTTGAGCCCAAATGTCCAACTACTTGCTCCCTCAGGGTAGCTGCCTGTGGCCAAGAAGTCACCACAACCTTGTCCCTTGTCAGCTCTACTATACACACATTTTTTTTTTAATTGTGATTTGGTGAAAGTTTACAGCACAGATTCACTTTCCATGTAGCAATTCACATACACTATCTCATGATATTGACTACAATTTACCACAATGCAACAGCTCCCTCCCACTTCTTCCCCATAGTTACCTCTTCCCTGTGTTCTTTCCTCCATGCACTCCTGCCCTCTGAGCTATGTCCCTGTGCAGACAGAGCCCTTCCATTCTCCCATGATTGATCTCTCCAAAGAGTGTATCTACCTAGTGTAAATCTTTACCTCATATGCCTGCCTTTTGTTTGGCTGGAAACTACAAGTGTGAGTTTAATTCCATACCTGAAGGACAACTAGGGGCCATAGTCTCAGGGGTTCCAACAGGCTCTATCAGACCAAAAAACCTGGTCCCATTTTTTTTTTTTTTCAAATGATTTGAAGTTTTGTCCCACATTGTTCTCCCACTCTCTCCAGGATCTCCCACATAGATTCCCCTGCAAGTGGTTGACAGTGGTAGCTGGGCACCATCTAGTTTTTCTGGTCTCATAGTCATATAGGCTGAGGATCACATGGTGTACCATTCACTAGGACTATTTGTTTCCATGAATCTTTGTTATCCTTAATTCTTCTCTGCTCTGGACAAAGAGAGACCCATCATTGCATCTAGATGGCTGCTTGCAAGCTTTTAAGATCTCAGTCACTACTCACTAAAGTAAGAGGTGGAACAATAAATATTTTGTGTATTATGTTATGCCAGTTGAGCTTGATGTCCCCTGTGACTATGGTCTTGAGCCCACAGGTTCAACTACTCACTCCCTCTGGGTAGCTACACCCAGATATTCTTATAGCACATACAAATACACATGTAGAAACATCATCTGTCAACCCTATTCATGGTCATGGGCACACTCCCCCCTGTCTAGACATACCTGATCATGCAGCCTGACTACACATCTATCTACCTGTACATCAATGTTTGGTATCACTGAAAATACAATACTGTACATGCAAAAGGTGCATCCTTGTTGTGTGTACCTCCTGTGTATCTCTCTAGGTCTTCCTCTTCATCAGTACCACTGTGTTGTTCACTCACATTTAGTACATTGCTCTTCCCTTCACCCAAATCAATACTTGTCTCTACCTATCTAACAGTATTCCCCTTTCTCTCCTCCCATCCCTGATAACAACAAAGAAAGTTTCCCTCAATACATAAACCTTTCCTTTTCACAAGAGTGAACTAATATAACATTTGTCCTTCTGTGATTGACTTACTTCACTAAGCATAATATCCTCTAAGTTCATCCACATTATCTAGTGTTTTACAGATTCTACATTATTCATTAGAGTTGCATAATATTCCCTTGTGTGTATGCACCATAGTTTGGTTATCCATTATTTTGTTGATGGACACTTTGGTTGTTTCCATCTTTTTGCTATTGTGCTGCAATGAACATGGATGTGCAAATATCTGTTCTTTTCTGGCTCTCATTACTTTAGGATATATACCTAGTAATGGGATTACTTGATCAAATGTTATTTCTAATTCCAATTTTTTAAGGAATTGCCATATTGATTTCCACAGTAGTTGTATCATTTGACAGTCCCACCAGCAGTGTATGAGAATCCCAATCTTTCCACATCCTCACCAGCATTTTTTATTTTCTGTCTTGTTAAACTTTGCTACTAATGCTGGGACAAGATGGTATCTCATTGTTGTTTTGATTTGCATTTCTCTTATGGCTAATGATCATGAACATTTCTTCATGTGTTTGTTGGCTGCCTGATTATCTTCTTTGGTGAAGTGTCTATTCATGTCTTCTGCCCATTTTTTAATTTAATTGTCTTTTTGTTGTTGAGGTGTTTGAGTTTTCTATAAACTTTAGAGATAAGTCCCTTGTCAGATACATCATTGACAAATATTTTCTCCAATCTGTAGGTTCTCTTTTTACTCTTTTGAAGAAATTTTTGTAGCACATAAAAATTTAATTTTTAGAAGGTCCCAATCATCTAGTTTATCTTCTGCTGTTTGTGCATTTTAGTTTATGCTTGATAGTCTATTTTTGCCACAAAGTAGGGTCCCTAAATTTGCCCCTATTTTTCCCTGAGGAACTTTATAGTTTTAGGTTGTATGTTTAAGTCTTTGATACACCTGGAGTTAGGTTTTTTTTTTTTTTATCGTGTGAGATCTTGCTCCATTTTTTAGCAAATGGATAACCAGTTTTGACAGCGCCATTTGTTAGAGACTATCTCTTCCCCATTTAATGGATTTTGGCCCTTTATCAAAGATCAGCTGACCATAAGTTGATGGATCTATTTTTGGTTTCTCAATTCTATTCCATTGTTCTATGTGTCTGTCATTGTATCAGCATCAGGCTGTTTTGACTACTGTGGCTGTGCAGTAAGTTTTGAGATCTGAGTGTGTGAGACCTCCTACTTTGTTCTTCTTCATCAATAATGCTTTGGTTGTCTGAGGTCTCTTTCCTTTCCATAACTCCTTGGAAGGAAGATGAGGCATCTACTTCCGTAGTGATACTGCCTCAGAAACCCAAGGAGGGGTCGCTATAAGTCAGTTCTAACTTGACAGCACATAACAACAACAACAACATTGAATTAGTGATTAGTTTTTCCATATCCTTAAAGATTGTTGATGGAATCTGGATTGGGATTGCATTGAATGTATAGATTGCTTTGGGTAGTGTTGACATTTTCACAATGTTCAGTCTTCCTATCCATGAGCATGGGATGTTCTTTCATTTATGTAGATCTCTTATGTACATAATGTACATTTATGTAGATCTTCTTGAAGTAGTGTTTTGTAGTTTTCTTTGTACAGGTTTTTGTGCCCCTGGTAAGATTTTTTCCCAAGTATTTTATCTTTTTGGTATTATTGTAAATGGTATTGATTTTCCTATTTCCTTTTCAGCAATCTTTTTGCTAGTGCAGAGGAGTCCAATTGATTTTTGTGTGTTGATCTTGTATCCTGCCACTATGCTAAATCTCTCAGCTAATTCCTGTAGTTTTCTGCTGAGTCTGTTGGGTTGTCTATGTATAGGATCATATCATCAGCAAAAAGGGAAAGTTTGACTTCTTCCTTACCAATTTGGATGCCTTTGATTCAATTGAACCTTGAGATGCCTGAAGCCCTGGCAACGCCTTAGTGAGACTCTGAACCAGAGGCACTCATCTAATCCATGCCTGGATACCAGATAATAAACTGTGTTTTTGTTTGCTTGTTTAAAGTAAATAAGTTTTTTGGGTAATTTGCAATGGAGCAATAGATAACTCATACAGCAAAGAGGCCAAATATGGTTGGAATGGAGTGATCCAGGGGAAGAGCAGTTAAAGAGGAAATTAGAGAAGTAACAGTATTGAGGTGATGCAAGCCTTACCCCTAAAGACTCTGATTTGGTAAGATTAGGGATCTCTCTCAGTTCTGAGCTACCCCATTCCACCCAATACTCCGCCTGGAATATTCTCCTCAAACACTCTCACTGTTAACCTCACTATTTCTTTTTCTTTCTTCCAGTTTCATCAAAAACACCACAGCATCCAGGAAGCCTTCCATATCTGTCATAGATGTGATTAGATATTTTATTTTATGCCTCTGAAAACTGTGTACTTTCTCAAACACATCATGTACCGCAGTTAAGTGTAACTGCTTTTCAATTTATCTCTCATCCCTGCTAGATTATGAGCTCCTTGGGGGGCAGGACCATGACTAGTTTGCTCAGTTTGGTTATTCAGAGCCAAGAACCTTGCCTGACACATGATTGACAAATATATGTTGAATCAATGATTTTCTTACAGTGTGCTAGACACTATGCCAAGCTCTTTACATACATTATCTTTTTAAACATTACAACTGTTCTACAAAGTATGCATTAGCCCCATTGTGCAGAATAAGAAATTTTAGCTCAAAATGGTGCCAAGTTTTTGTAGCTAATGAGTGGCAGAGTTGGGATGAACCCAGATCTACCAGATTCTAACTTCTAATGACTACAAGA
>NW_006921630.1:309475-353101 GCF_000298275.1 Orycteropus afer afer
AAAAAAAAAAAAAAAGTAATAGATTGTCACAAAGGACAGGTAACTTTATCTTTTCTTTTTTTTTTTTTTTTCCTTCCATGCATCCATTCTCTCTTATTCTGGTGATAAAACTTCAGTTTATCTTTAAGGAAATAATCCTTCCTCTTTGGCCCATGTATTTCAGGTGGGGCTGATCCAGAAGTCAGCAGCCAAAAGAAACATGTCTGGCCAAGCAGGGCCTTCTATACTCTGGTTGTTTTAGAATGGGTCAAAAGATGCAATTCTGGGACTTGACTGAAGCTCTCAGGGAGAAAGCATGTTTTTTTTTTTTTTTTTTCCTGGTTAGCTGGGTTGCTAGAATACTAAAATGTACCTGGGGACCTATTTCCAGAGAAACTCTATATGAGAAAGAAGCTAACCCAGAGGAAAACAGAGTCAAGAGGTGAAAGAACAGACAAAGCCCTGATGTTGTTATTTGAGTAGCTGTTATATTATTATTATTTATGTAAATAACTTTGAGTTGAGTTTCTGTTAATTCTGTTAATTACAAGGAGATATGACATAAAGGTGTCTGATGGAGGCATAGACCTATAGGACAAAAGGAAAGAAAAGATTATTAATTTTTAATTTGATGGTTAAAGAACTGAAGAAATGACCTATAATTTATTCTGTAATTTATATGAATTAACAAATGCCCATAATCTAATTTAAAGGAGCTCTTGTGGCATAGTGCCTAAGACATTTGACAGCTAACCAGAAGGTTGGCTGTTCAAACCCATCAGCCACTCCACAGAAGGAAGACTCCTTTCATAAAGATTTGCCACCCCAAATGGGGTTGCTATGAGTTGAAATCAACTCAATGGCAGTGAGTTTGGTTTGAGTTTTATATCTAATTTTAGGAGATGGCATATGATCAAGAAAAAATAGAATTGAAAGAAGTCGAAGCTGCATTGAAGAAATTGGGGAAAAACAAGCCTGTAGGAATTGATGGAATACCCACTGAGATGTTTCAACAAATGGATGCAGCACTGGAAGCACTTATTTGTCTATGCCAACTAATTTGGAAGACAGCTATCTGGTCAACTAAGTGGAAGAGATCCATATGTGGCCATTCCAAAGAAAGATGATAGAACAGAATGTGGAAATTATGAAACAATGTCATTAATATCACATGTAAGTAAAATTTTTCTTAAGATAATTAAAAGATGGTTGCAGCAGTATATTGACAGAGACTTCCAGAAATTTAAGCTGGATTCAGAAGAGGACATGGAATGAGCAGTATTGTTGCTGAGGTCAGATGGATCTGTGCTGAAAGCAAAGAATACCAGAAAGATGTTTATTTTTATCAACTATACAAGGGCCTTTGACTGTGTGGATCATAACAAATTATGGATAAGTTTGCGAAGAAGGGCATTCCAGAACACTTAATTGTACTCATGAGGAACCTGTACATAGACCAGGAGGCTTTTTTTTGAGCAGAGCAAAGGAATACTGCATGGTTTAAAATCAGGAAGGGTGTACATGAGGGTTGTATCCTTTCGCCATGCTTATTCAATCTGTATGCTGAGCATAAAATCCAAGAAGCAAGATTATATATGGCATGAGCTTGGAGGAAGGCTCATTAACAACCTGTGATATACTGATGACACACCTTGCTTGCTAAAAGTGAAGATAACTTTAAGCACTTACTGATGAATATTAAAGACTACAGTCTTCAGTATGGATTATATCTCAACATAAATAAAACAAAAATCTTCATAACTGGACCAATAAGCAATATCATGATAAATGGAGAAAAGATCGAAGTTATCAAAGATTTCATTTTACTTGGATGCACAATCAATACCCATGGGAGTTGTAGTCAAGAAATCAGACATCATATTGAACCGGGCAAATCCACTACAAAAGACCTCTTTAAAGTGCTGAAGAGCAAAGATGTCTCCTTGAAGACTAAGGTATACCTAATCCAAGCCATGATATTTTCAATTGTCTCATATGCACGTGAAAGCTGGACAATGAATAAGGAAGACCAAAGACGAA
Source organism: Orycteropus afer afer (assembly GCF_000298275.1). NCBI lineage: Eukaryota > Metazoa > Chordata > Mammalia > Tubulidentata > Orycteropodidae > Orycteropus > Orycteropus afer. The sequence continues at coordinate 311,495 of NW_006921630.1, forward strand.
TTGATTTATTTGAATTTTTGTGTTGGTGAAGAATACTGAAAATACCATGGACTTTCAGAAGAACAAGCAAACCTGTCCTGGAAGAAATGCAGCCAGAATTCTCCTTGGCAGCAAGAATGGCCTCCTCATCTACTTTGGTCATGATGTGAGAAGGGCCAGCACTAGAGAAGGATATCATGCTCATTAAAGTAGCGGGTCAGTGAAGAAGAGGAATACCCTCAAAGAGATGGATTGACACAGTGGCTGCAATGATGGGCTCTAGCATAACATGGTTTGTGAGGATGGTGCAGGATGGGGCAGTGTTTCATTCTGTTGTACATGGGCTCACGATGACTCGAGGGCACCTAACAACAACATTGTCAAATTAGAAAAAGACAAACATTTATCTACTGTGGAGGCACCCATAAAATCAGTAGTAAAAATAATATAGTATTAGTAAAAATAATAATAATAATAATAATAAAGGAAAATAAATCCATGTACAGATCAAGGAATTAAAAGGTAGACCATGTTTATTTGGTAACCTGGCATATGATACATGTAGCACCACAAATATTTGTGATAATTAATTGTTTTATATATGTTATTAAGAAAATCAGGTCACTATATGGGGAAAATTAAAACATATTCCTATATTACAGTATTTATTAATCCTTTAGAAGGATTAAAGACCTTAATGTAAATGGAACTATAAAGTTATAAAAAAGAATATCTTTTTGAGCTTGGAGTGAGGGAGTCTGTAATAGTTAAATTTGTATGTCAACCTGGCTGGGCCTGGTTGAGTGGCTGGGCAGCTGGTGGTAGACTGACAATCAACTCCATGGTGGGATCTACCACGATCAGCTGAGTAGCTGCCTTTGGGATGTGGTCTGCTTCCTGTATATAAGGAGAAGCCTTGGGTATAAGTTTCTAGTTTATGGCACACTTGGACCCTGCATGTAGCCATGTCATTGTTCAGCAGCCTGCCATGCCAACCTTGGGACAATGGACTTGAATTAATGGCCTGTCGTGTGGTTTGGTAACATCAGGACTGTGCCATTTTATTTGTTGAACTTGGGCTTGTTAGCCTCAGCAGCCAGTAGCTGCCTGAGTGAAGAGACACCTTTAGCTTCAGTGGGCCAGGAGCAAGAGACAGAGCTGAAGCCCAAGGTTGAGGGGTTTTCACACAGCCCCTAGAGCCTGGTACTTTGAACTCAGATTTGAAGCCTCCAAACTATAAGAGAATAAACTCCTGTTTATTAAGGCATTCCATTTGTGGTATATTCCTGTCATATATTTAGATTAAAAAAGGGATTCTTACTATTCAAAAAGACAAATTGAGAAATTCAGTAGAAAATAGTCACATTACGGATAGGTAATTCACACAAGGGGATATTGGTATGGTTAAGAAATACATGAACATTTACAGAAACTCAGAAATCAGAGATGTGTAAATTAAAATAACAATGAAATGCCATCTTATACTCACTAGAATGGCAAAAGGGAGCTCTGGTGGCATAGTGCCTAAGGCATTTGACTGCTAACTAGAAGGCTGGTGGTTCAAACCCACCAGCCACTCCTCGGAAGGAAGGTTGGGCAATCTACTTCTGTAGTGATATCACCTAGGAAACCCAAGGAGGGGTCACTGTGAGTCGGGTTTGATTCGAGGGCAGTGAGTTTGGTTTGGGGTTTGGAGTAAAAGGATATGGGTGGATATACCCTATGATCCAGCAACTCCAGATCTGCATGTGTATACCAAACCAAAACCAAATTCACGGCTGTCAAGTGGAATCTGACTCATAGCCACCCCTCCTTGGTTTCCGAGGCAGTATCACTGCAGAAGTAGATGCCCAATCTTCCTTCAGAGGAGTGGCTGGTGGATTCGAACTGCCGGCCTTCTGGTTAGTAGTCAACTGCCTTAGGTACTACACCACCAGAGCTCCCAATTAAATAGCCAGTATATTAAAAAGACAAAGAAACAACACATTCTTGTTGTTGAGTCAATTCTGATTCATTGTGTCCCCATGCTCCATATGGTTTTCAATGGCGGAGTTATCAGAAGAAGATCATCAGGACTTTCTTCTGAGCCTCCTCTTGGTAAGCTCAAACTTCCAACCTTTCAGTTAGCAGATGCACACATTAACTGCACCATCCAGGGACTCCATAATAACTTCAGGTAAAATTAAGGCACATACATGCATCCCATCACACATATTTTTCAAGGTGGGAGGGGACATAAAGAGAGAGGGAATGAGGAAAATAGGAGTAGGGTTAGGAATAAAAGGAGAATGATAAATAACAGAAGGGGCCTGATAAAGATAGTGTGTTAGGACCTAAAGAGTATAATGAACTCAACTCTCTCCATATTTTGTGTTTAAAATAAGATTATAAGTGAAATTAAAATTTTTAAAATGTTCTAGGTGAATGGAGAGGGTCAAGAATATTTCATGTAAGTTCTGGTCTCATTCTTCCTGGGAGTAGCATGTAGCCTTAATTGTCCTCAACATGATTGAGGGAAATGCTGTATCTTCCAACTGCCTCTCTGCTGTGGTAAAGGTAGATCCCATGTATAAATCACTTTCCATGCTTTGAAAAGTAAAGCGATAGGAAGTTAGGTTTTCCATGACTAAGGTTAGAGAGGAAGCAATTTCTATTTTTTACAAAACAAACAACTTGTTGGAATTCAATGTGTTTCTTATCTAAAATCTTTGGCCTGAAGTCGATGTTTCTGTTTTCATAGTAACCTATAGTTTGAGGGTTCCTAAAATATGGTATTCAGGTTTTGCCTGTCCTTATCAGTATGTGTAAATTGTACTGTGTTTTCCTCGAGATTTGAGATAAAAGAGTTATACATCAAAAGAATATAATTAGGTTCCAAATAATATCTAAAACTCCGAATCCAAATAAAGCATATTCTTGTAGAACACATATACAGACTCCTTTTCTTTAGATGACACGTACTCAATCACACTGTCTTTTCAACCATGATATAATTCTACATACAAGCAACATGAAGTTCAAGGATTTGATAAACTTGACCCAAGGAAGATCCCAGTGAGGTGTTGTTCAGTGAGAAGTTTTGTTGTTATATGCCATTGAGTCAATTCTGACTCATAGTGATCCAGTGTAAAAGAGTAAAACTGCCATGGGGTGTTTTTTTTTGTTTTGTTTTTGAGCTTTTGATTGTAGTTTGGGTGAAAGTTTGTCTCAGAGCAAATTAGTTTTCCATTCAACAATTTATATACATTTTGTTTCATGACTTTGGTTACAGTCCTATCAATGTAATAACACTCTTCCCTCTTCTTCCTTGAGTTCCCTGTTTCCAGTCTTTCTTTTTTCCTGCCCCTGCCTGCCTTCTGAGCTTTGTTTTTTGGCAAATGCTGCCCTTTTGGTCTTGTATGGTTGATTGTACTAAAAAATCCATTCCTCCCTGTTGTTCTTACTCATATTATTGTTGTTGTTATGTGCCGTCAAGTGAGACCCGACTCATAGCAACCCCTCCTTTGGTTTCCAAGGCAGTATCACTGCGGAAGTAGATTGCCCCATCTTCCTTCTGTGAAGTGGCTAGTGGGTTTGAACTAAAGTGCCTTAGCCACTGTGCTACCAGAGCTCCCATTCATTAGGCCTGTCTATTGTTTAGCTCAAAACTGATCCACAGGGGTGTGTTCAGTTCAAGGCTTGAAAGGTGATTAAAGGCCAATCTCAGGGATTCCACTAGTCTCTATCAGACCAGTATGTATGTCTGTTTTTTTTTTATGATTTTGAATTTTGTTCTACTTTTTTTTTTTTTTTCTTACTCTCTGTCTAAGATCTTCTTTTGTGATACTGATCAGAGCAGTTGGTAATGGTAGCCAAGTACCATCTAGTTCTTTTGCTCTCAGGGTACTGGAGGCTGAGGTTCACATGGTCTGTTAGTTCTTTGGACTAATTGTTTCCTTGAGTCTTTGATTTTATTCACTCTTCTTTGCTCTGAACTAAACAACAACCCACTTCTGTCAAGTTGACTACAAGTCTTAGTGACTCTATAGGACAGAAGAGAACTGTTCTATAGTGTTTCTAAGGCTGTAAACCTTTGCAGAAGTAGATTGTCTCATCTTTATGGAGTGACTGGTGGGTTCAAACCACCAGCCTTCTGGTTAGCAGCCCAAAGCTTTAACTACAGTGCTGCCAGAGCTCCTTTGTTCTGAACAGGGAGAAACAAATAGTTGCATCTTAGATGGCTGCTCACAAGCTTTTAAGATCCCAGTCGCTACTTACTAAAGTAAGATGTAAAACACCGTCTTTGTGGGCCAATTGACCTAGATGTCCCCTGAGACTGTGTTCCTAAGTCCCCAAGCCCAGTGAATCATTCCCTCAAGGTGTTTGGTTATGGCTAAAAATTTTTTAGAACTTTGCCCCTTGTAAACACTACTATATCCTTGGATATATTTATAGCACTTACAAATACATATGTAGAAGTCTCCACTGCCAAATCTGTTATACTCAGTGGTATACTCAGATTCATTCTCCCATATCTGTTCAGCTTGCATGTCTACCTATGCGTCTACTTGTAGATATTGTTTGTTACTACTATTACTACAAGAATGTGTATGTAATAGTATTTACCTTTGTTGTCTTTTATTCTTATTCACTTCCCAATGTCTTCTTTTGCATTGATCATGTTATGCTAATCTTCCCTTTATTGTATATTGCCTTTCCTGTCATCCAAATTAATACATCTCTGGTAGCATAGTGGATAAGGTGTTTAGCTACTAAGCAGAAGGTCAATGGTTCAACCCACCAGCTGCTCCATGGAAGGAAGATGGGGTGATCTACTTCCATAAAGATTTACAGCCTCAGAAACCCAATGGATATTGCTATGAGTCGGAATCAGTTTGATGTCAGTGAGTTTGGTATTTTGGTTTACTCTCTAGTTAGTGATCCCATAGAGTTTTCAAGGCTGTGATCTCTATGGCAAAGGAGCCCTGGTGGCTCTAAGGGTAAGCACTTTGCTGTTATTTGAAAGGTCAGTGATTTGAATCCATCAGCTACTGTGCAGGAGAAAGATGTGTCAGTTTATTTCCATTAAGTTTACAGCCTTGGAAATTGTATGGGGAAGTTCTACTTTGTCCTCTTGGATCTCTATGAGTTGGAATCAACTTATGGCAATGAGTAATCTCTATAGAAGCAGATCACCAGGCCTTTCTCTTGCAGAATTGCTGGGTGAGTTTGACCCACCAATCTTTATGTTAACAGCCAAGCACTTAACTGTTTGCACCATAAGGGCTCCTTTTCCTGTGAACAGAAGAACTTTATTTTTCTTGTTCTCTGTTGTATCCCTATGCCTAGCACAATACTTGGGATATAGCAGGTGCTCAATCGATATTTGTGAAATGAGTGAATATACAGATAAACACACACATAAGCATATATGCATAAGCACATACCTTTATCTTTGGTCTACAACTAATTTTCATAAATCTCTTTGCTTTTGTTTCTCCCCTTTTGGAATCAGCCAGAGAACTCTTCAAAAAGTACCCTGATCTATTGACATCATCTATTGACATCTGTGAGAGTTGAGGGAGGAAATAACAAGGAATTATAAAACATAGTTCTTATGACTAAGAACTTATGATCTAACAGGGCAATCCCATCTGAAAAAAGCATGAGAATAAAACTCAGGAAATGTCTTTTCACTACATAGCGCTGTCTGGAAACTCAGAAGGAAGAGTGTGAGTGGATTGATAGGAAACAAGGGAACAGCCACCCAGCTAGCTTACACAAAGAGATGCCCAACATTGTTTGGGGCCATAGGAGGTAGGGAGTGACTACTGGGAGAGTTGGCCTGGGGCAGAATCTTTGCAGAATTTGCTTGGGGATCAGAACTTGAGCAAGTCACTGATAGAGGCCTCACTGTTTAAACAGCTACTAATGAGAAACTGGCTCCTCTATGCTGGAAGAGGCTGCTGAGAAAAGTACAAGCACATAAAGGGTTTCAATTGAGCTGCTTTCTGCAGACATGTCCTCTGAGAAGTGGAAAACTCCATTCCAGACCTGAAGAGTCCAAAAGGGTGCCCATATACGTGAACAGGAAAATTGTGGCAAAATAGTCAATAATACAATAATGGAAATCCTCAGCTTTGCATCCAGGGAAGGCTTGGTTTAGCAATCATTGTGAGTGATTGGAACCAGCTCAACCAACGTCAGCAATTTGAAGACATCTGGTCTTTATTTTTGGACTTTAGTACAGAGAGGAGGATTATGGTTATATGATGTAGAGACTATTTAGCTGTGTCAATCTACAGAATTTCTTATAATAGGAATCCCTCACACTTAGAATAGAATCTTGTTCTCCAAAGTCTCCTTGAGATTTTCAAGTATTAACTCTTTATTCCCCTAGAGTGTCTTTCTGAGAGAAGTTATTTGAAGGAGATACTTTTAATATGGAAATTGAATTACGTAGTAGAAATGTGTTTTATGAAAGAGTAATCTGCAGTTGGTGGGGACCTCAAGCACTACAGCATCGCATGACTGCCCAAAGTAATTCTGTTCCTCTTGCTAAGCCCCTTGGCCTTCTTTTCTTCTTTGCTTTGCTTTTTCTTCTAGCTTCTGTTCATCCTTAGCCATACCCTAGCTTTGCCTGTTCTAGGAAAAAGTAATTAGTCTGGTAACCTCTCTGGTAATCCAGTATTTACTTTCCAGTCACTGCCCTTCATATCCATTTGGCCAAGGACCTGGTACTCCTAACCCCCAGCTGTACCTTCCATCACCCCCCACACATACACACTTCTTTCACTCTTCTGCCCCCATTATTCTTTATCTTCCCATTTCCTCCATTAATACCTATGCAGAGTTCTATTGCCCAGGGCTCTGGCAAATGATTGGCTAGTTTAGACAAATTATTTGTAGTAGTAGTTAATGACCTAAAAATGGCTGAGGGGCTTCCCGCTGCGAGATTACATTTGCATTTTCATTGTCATTTCAATGTCAAAGAACTCAGCAGAGGATTCCTATACTTGGCAGACTTCCCTTTGATTTTCTCCCCATCTGGCTGCCCACTAAGCCAACCTGCAGAGTCAGCACAGGCTCTAAGGTCATGGGTTCCTGCATGCCAACTGGACTTATCTCTCTCATTCTAGTGTTTTTATGTGGCATTTTCCAACCTATTCTAGGAGCAAAAGGCACAGGACAAGGCAGGCAGCAGGAAGAAGGTGAAGAAATGCAAATTAAACAAAGGACCAGGCCCCTACCTGAGGTATATTCAATATGTAGAAAGGCCCATTGGGTATCAGTGATGTTGTTGCCCATAGGCTTTTTTAAAAATGCATTTTTACCTTAATAAGGCAGAAACGGCAACTCTGCTGTGCAATGCCTAAAGATTTATGGCTGGCTGGGGTTAATGGTTTGAGGTGTTATTCCTTTCTGTGCGTCATTAATCCCCAGGAAGTACCTGTGCTGAGATGGATTTTTGGGCTCAGTCAGGCCTCAAAGACATGTACTTTCGCCACATCCGCTCCAAGGTGGCAGTAGAGGCAGAGACCAGGATGTGCAGCCTCTCAGTTTCCGCTCAGGAGGCTCTCTGCACCACTTTGTCCTTCAGAGCCTGGGTTACTGACCCCCAGATGTTGTTTTGATTCTAGATAAATTTTGGGAGATATGGCAGCCATTTTTCTTGGATTCCTGCTTGTTAATATGACTATGTTCTAGCCTCATCTTCCTACAACAAAGAAAGTTTGAAAAAGGCAAGAATGGAGTCTTCTGAGAAAGAGAAGGGTGGATACACTCTTCCTCACATAGTGGGTGAGAGAAGAAATAGGTTGACTAAGGGAGGTACTGGTGGCATAGTGCCTAAGGCACTTGACTGCTAACCAGAAGGCTGGAGGTTCAAACCCACCAGCCACTCCTCGGAAGGAAGGTTGGGCAATCCTACTTCTGTAGTGATACTGCCTCGGAAACCCAAGGAGGGGTTGCTATGAGTCGGGGCCTACTCGACGGCAAATAACAACAACAACAACAAGGGAGGTAGAAGAACTAAATGATACAGCTCTTTTCTCAGCAGCACAATATGCTTTCTAATGAACAGAATTTATTACACTTTGGAGGAAAAACCATAACTTTTCAAATAGGCTACAGTGTTTATAAAGTATTTTCTCATACCCTTCTGCATCACTTTCCTCACTTCCACTTCCTCACTTCATTCACTGAGCATTTATATACTAGATAGAAGGCCTTGCAGATATTGGAGTCACAACCGTGAACAAGGGTTCCTGTCTTCAGGTTTTATACCTTTTTAGTATGCTTTTGGGGAATAGTGTGAGAAAGGGCCAAGAATAAACAAATAAATACTGTAATTTTTTACAGTCCTGTGACTCAGGCAGGACAGGTATATTTAAAGCAAATGTGGCAAATGATACATCTGAAGTTCTAAAGAGGTTAAGTGATTTATTTAAGGAGAACTGGTTTTTCCATTCATTCTTTCATCTATCACATAGATTTACTGAAGGCTTGCCACATCCCAGATCATCTCCTACACATTTGAGATGAAGTGATGTCTAGGGTATGGACTTTACTGTCTAGGGCTTGGAATCTCTGCATCCTGCATGGTTAACACATGCAGGTGCTGAACAAAAGGTTGGAGGTTTGAATCCATCCAGAGAAGCCTCGGAAGAAAGTCCTGGTGATCTACTTCAGAAAAACCCAGCCACTGAAAGCACTATGGAGCACAGTACTAATCTGACACACATGGGGTCACTGTGAGTCTGAGTCCAACTTGATGACAACTAGTTGGTAGGTTAGTTGGTCTGGGGCTTACAGTATAACAACAACAACAAAAAAGCCACATAAATGGCCCAGCACACTCCAACCTGATAATTACTGTTAGATCATTTGCAATGGGGCTTTTAAAAGCAAAATGTTGGCTTGGATGAACAAGCTCTGAGTCAGTCCGAGGGAGTCAAGGAAGCAAAAGACAGGGCTTTGACACAGGTCTGAGGTCCCTCAATGGTTGCAGCATGCAGAGAATGTGCTCAGTAGTACCTATTGGGTGGAACTGAGTCAGGCCTTCATGCTCTGTCTTCACTATCTGGTTTAAAACATGTCCCCAGATCATTAGATAGCCTATCTTCAAATTAAGCAAAAAAAAAAAAAACCTCATTCCAAACTGAAATAGAAATTGTTTGTTTGGCTTTTGGCCAGGCTTCTTGCTATTATGTGATTAAGCAAAAGCTGAATAGCTCCTAAGTTGAAGTAAAAATGGCAAATTATTTCCAACTTATTTATTAATGTAAAAATGCCCAGGAATTTCTTATAGCATTTGCTGCATTCCTCCTCATCCTTTCTGTATACCTCCCCTACCTCCATTAAGCAAATCAAACCCACTGTCATTGAGTCAATTTTGACTCATCGTGACCCCCAACTGGGTTTCCAAGGCTGTAAATCTTTACAGAAGTAGATTGCCTCATCTTCCTCTCTCAGAGCAGCTGGTGGGTTTGAACCACCGACCTTCTTTTTAGCATACAAATGCCTTACCCATTATACCATCATAGAGCTCCTTCTACCTCCATTAAATTGGTCTTAATTGAGAAATACTATGCCTAACTTCAAACATAGTCATCTGGATGGAGCCAAAAGCAAACTAAGGAAACCTGGGTTTATGTCCTGGTCCACCCTTAACTAAAATTCTGACCTTGGGTAAAATCACCTAATCTCTTTACCTCTCCGTTTCCTAATCCATAAATGGGACCATAGTACCTGTCCTGCCTTACAGGGAATCCTCATGAGGATCAAATAGGATACATGTGGCCGTTGTTGTTGTTATGTGCCATGGAGTTGACCCCGACTCATAGAGACCCCTCCTTGGGTTTCTGAGGCAGTATCACTACGGATGGTAGCATAGTGCCTAAGGCAGTTGACTGCTAACCAGAAGGCTGGCGGTTCAAACCCACTCCTCAGAAGGAAGGCTGGGCATTCCTACTTCTGTAGTGCTACTGCCTCGGAAACCCAAGGAGGGGTCGCTATGAGTCGGGGCCAACTCGATGGCAAATAACAATAACAACAACATCACTACGGAAGTAGATTGCCCAACTTTCCTTCTGAGGAGTGGCTGGTGGGTTTGAACCACCAGCCTTCTGGTTAGCAGTCAACTGCCTTAGGCACTATGCTACCAGAGCTCCTATACATGTGGCAGTGATTAAGAATGAGCAAAAACACTCTGTATGTCTTAGGAGATGTCATTACTATTACTATAGCACACCCGCCAACTGAGGAAGATGCTAGACATTTGCTAACTTGGCTTAGTTTTTGAAGTGCACTAGGGGGTGTCAGACATCTCATATTCCTTCAGTGTCAGAGGGCTGGGATGCGGCCCTGGCAGCTAAGGGCCAGCATCCTTCTTTAGCATTCCCCTCCTATAAGAGTCAGGTTCCCACTTAAGGGCTCAATTTCCCCCGTCTAATAAGTTGTTAGAAACTGTCTCATTTTCCCTTGATAAGCGACAACCCCTGGATGCCTTATCTTCTTTTAGGCTGCAACTGCTTCCAGGAGCTGGCAACTCCAGCTCCCCTGGGCTTTGGCCAGGCCTATGCAGGAAGACCGCACAGGGGATTAGGATGAGGGTTATTCACATCCTCTGCAGACACCTTCTCATGTTCAGTGTCTGCTTGGCTGGCATTAAAGGGAGAGGGAGTGCTGAGGGGATGGGCTGTGTGCGGGTGTAGGAAGGAAAGGATGGGTAGGGAGAGTTTAGTTGCTAGGCTTAGAGGGCTAGGAGAAGAAAAGTGGGCAGAGGGGGAAACCAGAAGGGGAGGATATAATATAGTCAAATACAAATATCTTATTTGAACAGACAGAAGAGATAATATTTATTTATTCAGTAGATATAGTGATCTATATTGAGATAAAAACAAATGGAAATTATGGCTTATGATCTAGCAGATAAATTCATGGGGACAAGAGATCAGGTATTTCAACTATAGATTGCCCAGGAATATTCTAGATAAATACCCTCTTCTATTTCCACATAAAGCAATAAACCAATTGCTGTCAAGTCACTTCTGACTCATGGTGATCCCATGTATGTCTGAGCAGAACTGTGGTCCATAGGGTTTTCAATGTCTACATTTTTGCAAATAGATCCAAACCAAAACCAAACACACTGCCATGGAGTTGTATCTGACTCCTAGCAACCCCTCCTTGGGTTTCCGAGGCAGTATCACTATGGAAGTAGATTGCCCAACCTTCCTTCTGAGGAGAGGCTGGTGGGTAGCCAGTCCTTTATTCCAAGGTGCCTCAGGGTGTATTCAAAGTGCCAACTTTTAGATTAGTAGCAGAGCCCTTAACCGTTTACACTACCCAGAGACACCATATTACCACGTAGGCTCCTAAATGCACTTTTACTATGTCAAGCGTCTTGCTGAGTGTCGTTTTGCTATTAGGCACAATTGTGAATTTTGTGTTTGTGATCCTCTTATCTTCCTCTCCTTTTTTCTTTCAACAAGTGTTTATTGAGCACCTACATCTGCAGGGCCCAGGCCAGCTTTATGGCATCAGGTCTGAATAGTTAGTTGTACAGGGCTTATACTTGGATGAACATCTTTAGATATAAATATTTGTCTGCTTCTTTGGTTATTTTTTTAGGATAAATTTCAAAAACAAAATTATTGGATAATGAGCTTGAAGAGGCAAGGCATACTCAAATTGTCTAGCAGAAAACTTTAATGCTTTTTACTCTCAGCAGCAGTGATCTCTCAATATTATTTCACAAATCCTCTAATACTGGCTATTTTTATTTTCTATAAAGGCAGGCCAAGTTGATAGGTGACAACATTTAATTGATTACTTGTTAGATTGAATATATTTTCCTTATATTTACTAGGCACATATATTGCCTCCCATATAAATTCTGTAATATCTTTTGTTTACCATCCTATCCTAATACTCTACTTTTTCTCAGTTGTCTACAAGTTAGTTATTGATTAACTCACTGCCATCAAGTCGGATCCGACTCATAGCGACCTCTCCTTGTGTTCCAAGTTGGTATCACTATGGAAGTAGATTACCTGGTTTTGCAGTGGCTGGTGGGTTTGAACCACCAGCCTTCTTGTGAGGAGTCAAGTGCCTTAGGCTTAGTTATCTTAATTTTTGTGCTTTGTTTGTTTATTTGTTTTTAATGTAGTAGAGAGAATGCACAATTGATAGCAAATGCATAGATCTGCTAAAGTTATTTTACTTCTTTAAACTTGAAGATTTATTTCTATATAAAAGCCTTATATCAAAGGTTGTTGCTGTGTGTTGGTGAGTCAATGCCAAGTCATAGCGACAGACAAATGACAGAGTAGAACATCCCTATAGCATTTTCTAGGCTGTAGTTTTTACATGAGCAGATCACCACGTCTTTTGTCTTGTGGAGAGTACTGGTGTGTTCAAACCACTGACCTTTCAGTTAAAAGCTGAGCACTTAACCAAGCCTCCTTATATAGAAACTTAGTGATGACTAAAATAGGAATGACTTGCTGCAAAGAAAGTGAACTTCTTGTAATTGGAATAATTCCTGCAAAAGCTGGATGAACATTTGTCAAGAATGATGTCGAGGGGATTCTTGCTCTGGGTAGGGAATTGAACTGATGTGTAATGTCCAAAGGCATTTTGACTCTCTTTCTATAATTCTAATGGTAAAATTTCAAGCACTGGAGTCTGTTTGGTGAGGGCCCATCTAAATCTAATCTATGGGTGGTTACTTCCAAGTATATTCAAACCTTCTTTGGTCAAGTAAGTTATCCATTTAGTAGCAGTACATTATCTGCGATAAAATGAAACCAAATTCCGAATGATATGATAGAGAGGAGGACAACACTTAAGTACTATACTGGCTCTTCTGAGCGATATAGAAATCAGCAAAGGCCTCATGGAGGAAGTGAACCTTGAATGAATAAAATAATTTATGCAACAGAGAAGAGAAAGGTTTCAGGTACAGACAATTTTTCCAGGTGCTGTGAACCCTACTTATGGGTGACCCAGTTTATTGGTCACAACACAACACAGGTCAGGCCAACAAAAAAGGGATTGGTCATCCTAGGAAGCCAAAAAGTCATTGCAACACTGAGTGAGAATAATATTTTCTATAGTTAAGGGGGGAGCTCTGGTAGCATAGTGGCTAAGGCACTTGACTGCTAACAAGAAGGCTGGTGGTTCAAACCCACCAGCCACTCCTCGGAAGGAAGATGGGGCAATCTACGTCTGTAGTGATACTGCCTCGGAAACCCAAGGAGGGGTCGCTATGGGTCGGGTCTGACTCAACGGCACATAACAACAACAACAACATAGTTAAGGGCAGCTTCAACTGGGGACTCCACAGTGAAATTCTGGTGCTAGGCTCCTCTGTTTTGTGTAGAAATCCTAGATTGTATTTTGTAGCTCTGAGACCTTGTTAGAAACCCAGCCTTTCTGGAATAAATCCAGGAGAGCAGAGGTTTTTCTTTTCCTTTCTCAGTTGTTTTCTCCTGAGCTTTTTTTTGCATGTTGGAAGTGTTGGCATCGCTGGTTAGTCATGAACAGAGAACAATGGATACCAAGTATCTCATAGTTTGTGAGGACTCTGGCAGTTTCCTAATTGGTTTCACAGAGTTCACATTTGGGAATGAGAGAAAGCACCAGAAAGAGGTGATGGTTCAAATATAAACTTTTGAGATTCTCCCATCTTGGACATGAAAAAAACGAGGGAAGCATATCTACATAGTAGAGTGAAGGAGAAACACACACACACACACACACACACACATACACACACGTGAGAGAGAGTGTGAGATTATCTCAAGAAATGGCTCACACAATTGTGGAGGCTGGCAAGTCCCAAATCTGTGGGTCAGGCATTAGGCTGAAAGTGTATCCTGTCTCATGTGGTTGCAGGGCATGGCAAATAACTGCAGGTCATATGGCAGACTGTTGGCTCATGTCCCAAAAACTGAAGGTCAGATGATGATAAGATGCAGGATCCAGAGCAAGGGAGAGTTTTTCCAGAGCATCTATAAGTACTGGATGCAGGTCACACTCCCCAGGAAACTCCCTTTACATCAGAGTAGGGGTGTGACTTGGGTAAGGACATGACTTGAGTAAGGATAGGCCTTGAGTCAATTCCCTCTTATAAGGCTGTGACTCAAGATATGCCCCACACTAATCCTGAGTCATTATCATATAGAGGTTAGGATTTACAACCTATAAAATGGAGGATAAAAACAAACCAAACACACTGCCATCGAGTTGGACCCGACTCATAGCGACCCCTCCTTGGGTTTCCGAGGCAGTATCACTATGGAAGTAGATTGCCCAAGCTTCCTTCTGAGGAGTGGCTGGTGGGTTTGAACCACTAGCCGTGTGGTTAGCAGTCTAATGCCTTAGGCACTATGCCACCAGAGCTATATAATGTTACAAAATGCAGGACCATCATACAATGATGGAATCATGGCCTAGCCAAGTTGACACATAACATTAACCATCACAGATATCTATTAGTCATCACCTTCCTCCTCAAAATACCCCTTATAGAGGGATTTATGAAGAATTTTGAGCCCCTGCTAGCATTTCTCTTTGTCCCTCATGGGAAGATAGGGACACATGTCTTTTTTAGAAACTCATAATAAGGAGGAGTTCTGGTGGTATAGTGGGTAAGGTCTTTGGCTGCTAACCAGAAGGTTGCTCTGCAGAAGGAAGATGAAGCAATCTACTTCTGTAAAGATTTACAGCCTTGGAAACCCACTGGGGATTGCTGTGAGTCAGAATCAACTCGAGGGCAGTGGGGCTAGTTTGTTTTTTCTGGTAGCATAGTAGTTAAGGCATTTGGCTGCTAACCAGAAAGTCAGTGGTTCAAACCCACCAGCTACCAGCTGCTTCACAGGAGAAAGATGAGGTAGGCTACTTCCATATAGATGTACAGCCTTGAAGACCCTATGGAGCAGTTCTATTCTGTCCTAAAGGATCACAGTGAGTCAGAATCAACTTGATGGCAGTGGGTTTGGTTATCATAATAAGGAGCCCCTGTGGTGCAAATGGCCAGACTCTTCCTTGTTCACAGAAATGTTGGTAGTTCACGTGTACCCTGTGGCTCTGGGGGAGAAAGACCTGATGATTGGGTCTTCAATTAAGATAATAGCCTAGAAAACCCAATGAGACATTTCTACTCTATCACCTGGGTCACTGTGAGTTAGAATAGATTACATGGCACCTAACAACAATAACATCTTAGTAAATAAAAATAACAGTACTAGATTTGTGGAACATTTATGTTCTGTCAGGTACTGTGCTTAGCAATTTAAATGCATTGTCTCATTAAACATTCACAACAGTCTTGTAACATGGGAACAATCATTATCCCATATTAGAGATAAGTAAAATGAGAAGTTAATAACTTGTAGTAGCTGGTAGGTGGAATAATCAGGTTTTAAAAATCCAGGTTTTCTTACTTCAAACTTTGTTTCTAAGCACTGCTCCATACTGCCTTGAAATAATTTCAAATATTATATATACTCAGCAGCTTGCTTAGCAGCACAATTTGAAAGGAACAGTGTTCCCAAAGATGAAATATTTATGTCTGTTGTATTTGCCTTGATAAGCCCAGGTCATTTTAACCAGAAAATACTTCTCTTCCCTCAACTCTTGGGGCTTTATCTTAAATCCAACTGTTCAAAAGTACCTTTCTATCAGGAAGGAAGTAGTTTCTGACTCCTCTTAAGTCTCCATCCCATACAGTAGTCCCTCCCTCTGGACTCCTTTCTTCTCCTTTTCTATTCTTTTTCTTTGAGTGGAAGTACTAAGCCTCTAGGTGTGGTGTCCAAGCACACACTGTAACTCACACAATCCCTTTAGTGTTCCCCACAAACACATATTTGTGAATGATAAATGGGAGATGTACCAGAACTAACTGCGTGGTAGGGAGCTTTGGGTGCAGCAGCTCTCAGCTGGGCCCTTAACTGTGGGTGGCACCTTGGGACGCACGAGCTGTCTTCAATGATTACGTTAGCAGTTGCGTACTTTCCATCCAGCCAGGAGAGCAGCTCCCGCTAGAAAAGGAAAAGAAAACCTGACTATGGTATTTCTTGGGAATGGGCCCGAGTGTGACTGCTTGTGAGAACATCCACTAGGCCAAAGGTCTTGGACTGTTTTACAGCCAGGCTCTGTTCTGGCCTCCCAGGAGGGGAGGGCCCGAGGCACTTCAGGCGTCCCCCAGACTTCCCCAAGTGAGCACGTGTAAGCCTGAGATGCGTCAGAGGATGCCGCAGTATACATTCCAGGGCCACAAACACACCTCTCACTGCATGTTCCTTGCTTCTCTCTTAAGGCAGTCCCCATTCTGCCCATTTTGAGAATCCTTACATACCTCTGTAGGGCTAAGCGGCCAAGCACTTGGTAGAGATTATTATGAGCACTAGGAAAGGCCTTTTGTCTTCCAAAATATCGTCTAGAAAACACGGAATTTGTCTAACAAGAAGTGCAATTTTCAGTTCGGCTAGAAAGAAATCATTGCTCAAATGAAAATATTAACTCAAGTTCACACTCGTATTTTCAATGGTTGTGACCTTTTGGAAGTTATTTATACATTGTAAACTTTAAAATTAAACCATACAGGGCAGCTTGCAATGAGAGCACCCCTCTCCATGTATTTGAGAGCCACCCCTCCTCCAGCCCCCAGCTTGAAACCTCTGGATTTCTGAAGTGTAGCGGGGGAATGGGACTGGGTTGGTGGGGTCCACTCACACTAGCAGAGAGTTCTGTGAGAGTTAGGGACACTGAGAGCAAACATGCTGACTGTCTCATTGTGTCCCACATAGGCATCTATTTCCTTTGCTTACCAGCTGACACATAGAATAAGGGAGTAGAAATCCCACTTCTGTCCTACCACCATACAAAATGGACAAAGTTTATAGAATCCACATTAAAATTCATACAATTAAATGTATACAATTGTGGTTGTTGTTAGTTGCTTTCACTTCAGTTCTGACTCATAGCAACCCTTTACCTTACAGAGTAGAATAGTCTGGTAGGGTTTTGCTGGCAGATTGCCAGGCCTTTTCTCCTTCAGTACTGCTAGGTAGGTTTGAACCAACAACTTTTAAGTTAGCAGTTAAGCACAAAACATTTGCACCACATAGGGACATTTTTGGTATACAATTAAAATATATAAAATGTACATAGTTGTTTAAACTGTATAAAATAGGACAGTCTTTTTTCTTTAGTTCCTTTACTTATTGGCTTAGTCTTCACACCCATCCATGCTTTTTGCCTGCCCTTTCTGGAGCTGAAATCTGGAAAGGCAAGACAGAGGCATAGGTAATAGATCCAGGGGACAAGAGATTGATCAGGCCAAGAGCCACCAGTCAGGAGAAGTCAGGCCGATTCTAGGCTACATGGCAAGCCCTGAGGAGAAGGAAAATAGAAGTGAATCAAGAAAAGGATGCTTTTCTGAAGGAAGACTTCATGTCCCTGAAGGGAACAAAAAAGAAAATTCAGAGAAAAAGTGGCCAAGAAGCAGCAAATATGTGAAATGAAAACACAACCATTTTTAAAACAACACAATTCCAAGAATACTTTTGTGCTTATTTGTGTTGTGCCAGCCTTCTCCAAGTGGCGTCTCCTCTAATTGTGACGGGATCTGATTTCTAATCTGAGGACCACTGTTC
The DNA here is from genome assembly GCF_000298275.1 of Orycteropus afer afer. Classification (NCBI taxonomy): domain Eukaryota; kingdom Metazoa; phylum Chordata; class Mammalia; order Tubulidentata; family Orycteropodidae; genus Orycteropus; species Orycteropus afer. The sequence goes on from NW_006921630.1 coordinate 329,119, forward strand.
TGGGTCAGTGGATTTTATTTATTTATTTATTTATTTTAGTTTGGATTAAAAGAGAGCAAGAGCTGACCCCATGGTTTAGCAGCAAGTCTCCAGTGGCTGCTTGGGTCAAACAGTACATCCTCAGAATGTGAGGAAGCTATTGATTCTGAGGATTAAGATTTGTTTTCTCCAGATTTTAAATGTAGTTGGTGTTAGCTAGTAAATGTGCATCTTTGAGTGGGGCTTTAGCATTGCAAGCTGCCCTGTATGGTTTAATTTTAAAGTTTACAATGTATAAATAACTTCCAAAAGGTCACAACCATTGAAAATCTTATGGAGCAGTTCTCCGAAACACAAGGGGTCTCCCTAAGTTGGAGTCAACTCAACGGCAACTAGTTTAAAGAAATGGTTAAGTTTATAATGCGTAAACTCATTTAGTTTATTGCAAAGTTGTTATGTCAAAGCACATAGATAAGATACAAGACATTCAGTTGTGACTGGAGAATCAAGAGTTAATAATTACAATGTTAATCCAATGGTTAGAGTCCAAATCTTTGACTTCAAGCTTTCATCTCTAATGAGAGGTCTGGAGATGCAGGCTTAATGAGTGGTATGTTCTTCAACAGAGGTCTCTGGGTGCTATGGCTCAAGGTTGGTGGCAGTGAGGTAAGGCTCTCTTGGACAGTTTCCAGCAGCACTGGGTCTTTGGAGACTAGTTGCCTCAAATTTGCTCTCAGTGAGAAGGTGAAAGTCTGGAGTTTTTCTGTGATTTTAGTCTCTCTGGTATTACTTGATACCTGTCAGTGTGGGACCTAACTTACATTGCATCAGGGTAACCTATGTCACGTGCATAATCGGGGTGCATATTTGAGGAGCTCTGGTGAGGTAGTGAGAGCTCTGGTGGTGTAGTGCCTAAAGCATTTGACTGCTAACCAGAAGGCTGGCGGTTCAAACCCAGAAGCCACTCCTTGGAAGGAAGACTGGGCAATCTACTTCTGTAGAGTTACTGCCTCGGAAACTCAGGGAGGAGTCACTATGAGTTGGGACCGACTCCACAGCAGAGGGTTTGGTTTGGTTTTGCTTAATATAGGTAAACTAAAGGCTGTGTAACACCTTATCAGAGAGAAGCAGTTGTTTTACAATGAGGTAGCTGGCTATAATATTAGACCTTATACATAACAGAGAAATTTACTTGTCAGTTTTCAAACTTAACCTAAATGTCTAAGTTACTCATTACATGTTTCACATATATGTGATTTGGGATCATTACATGATAAGCATCTATAACAATAGAGAAGTGTTTGTCACTTGGCACAACAGGAGCCAGTATAGGACAGTGAGAAATGGGCAGAGCTCCGGGAAGGACGATTTTGGTGGGTTCTGACCTTGCCTGGTTTGGGCCTGAGGTATTTGAGGTGCTCCTCAAAAAGGATAAGTTCATGCTGGATTCTGAAAGAATTTGTTCTCTCTAAACCAATTCAATTTTTCATTCCCAACTTTCATTTATCCTGCCTTTTAAGACCCAACTCTCAGGATAAAGGTGGCAGGTAGGTGAGTCATCTTGTATTAGCCTAAGTGGTATGGACCCTGGACTTTAGGAAGAAGTTTTGTGATTGTACTATCTGTAACACGTGACTTTCTTGGTCATTGTGGCAGAGGGAGAGACTCATGGAAGGCTCCATGTCGGCTCTTCTGTATTCTGGCTTGGAAATGACACACATCTTTCCTGCCACAGCCCATTGGCCAGCATTGGTCACATGGCTACCTAAATGCAAGAGGTCTGGGAAATGTGAAGAAGTAGTTGGAATGTTTCATGATTACAACCATCTCTGTCATAGTCCATCAGACTTTATGAGTACAATGGTGGTAATGGCAATGCCCACCTGGACACTAAAGTATCCAGCAGAAGACGGTGGTAACTAGTGAATTCCCAGCAGGAGACTTCAAGGACTAGAAGGAAATGAGAATATCTAGTTTCTATCCAAGGCTCATACACTTATCACAAACTCCATAATTGTTGTACTGATTTGTATATCATTGCCAATGTTTTTATTTAGCATGATATAAAATGTGAAAAAATTGCTACCAGAAAATATGATAGCTTTCAAACCTGAGCTGTGAAGGAGGAAACCTTCAAACTACCCAGTGACCCACCATGGCTCTGAAAGTACCTGTGCCTTCAGTCTCAAGATTGATTTTATATTTGGAAAAATATATTTGCTATGTTAATAGTGTGGGGAAAACTGCAAGCTAAAAATTTTATGCACAATATGAACATATCTATGTCAAACAACTAAAATAAAAACTAAATAAAGGAGAAAAAATTGTGAAAAAAATAAAACCACATGTAAATGGTAGTCATCTCTCGACGGTATTAAGAGATTTTTTTTTCTTCTGCTTTTCTATGTTTTCTATATTGAAAACTAAATGAGAGTGAATTTACAAAGCAGATACACTCCATGAATGCCATGCAGTAATGTTCTTAGGGCCCAAGGATAAAGGCTAATCTAAAACACGTGCAGGTTTTCTGTGGTGAGAAAGCCATTCTATCATTAACTTTGGTCTAGCACAGAGTGGGTGCTCAATAAATATTTATTGAGTGAATGAATGATTATGTGTATGTGTGTGTGTGTATGACTTGGCTCACAAATAATCAAAAGCCTAGCATAGGTGAGGAGTTTTTAATGGAGTGTTACTGAAAATGAAAAACCCAGATTCTCTGCTTTGGCCTAGCATCAGTTGTTACTGGCCTCAGTGCATCCTTCCAGGAGGAAGGTCTGCATTGAGGGAAGATGGTTACTTCTTTTAGTGAGAACCCCGTGTGTTGTCACCTCATCTTCCTGATACCCAGGAATAGCCTTGGCTAGAGAAATTCCCGTCCTTAAAGACCCTCCAGGATGGGAGCTGGGCAAACAAATCTCCAGACCTATTTACTTTCTAAAAATCTCACCAGAAAAGTTAAATGATTACAAAAGGTCATCCAGCAATATCTTGGCTAGGCCCAGCACATATCCCAACATCTTCTATTCCTTTTAATAGAGATTAGCAATTTTAGTGTGTTCTTCCACTTTGTTTTTTAGAGGTTGGGAGAGGGAAGTGGTTTACGGGGGAGGGAAAGAGTCAAAGTCATTTGTGCACTTAATTTGGTAAGTCTGAAAAAACTGGAGTTGTGAATATTAAAAGAGAAGCAGCTGAATTATCTCTGTTGAGACACCTAACTGGCACCTCTAATGAAAATGGGAAACAGAAACCAAGAATTACTACTGGGCTTTCATGGAGTATAATTTTCCAGTATTAGTAGGGTATTGGATTTTTGGAGTTACTATAGTTGGTTGGTGCTATGATGTTCTGGATTTCAGTGTGGAGACGTTTTGCTGACACCATCTGGCCTCTGTTCCCAGGTTTAGCAGTCTGGGTATCTGCGTTAGTTTTCAGGGAGGAGGCCTGTCTTCTGCCATCTCCATTTTCAGATGTCCCAGGTGTATAACACTTAATACATGGGAAAAGACATACTCCTCTGCCATGGGAGAATAGACTTCTGCTAGGAAATTCTATTCCTTATCCAAGCTGGAGATGCAGGCCTTTCAGAATTATTGAATACTACCTCCTCTTAAGGAAGGTTGGGCAATCTCCTTCCATAGTGATACCACCGTGGAAACCCAAGAAGGGGTCGCTATGAGTTGGGGCTGCCTTGATGGCACATAACAACAACAACAACAGCTTCTGGAAGAGTTCATCCTTACTTTTGACTTCAGTAATAAGGGCCTTTAGAAATTTTGTTTGGAAGAAAGATGGAGAGCTGTTCCTGTGCCATGAAGGCTTACTCTCTGGCCCTATTTATTCCCCCAACTTCTAGTAACACTTATTGAGCAAAATACAGTGTCTGGGAGGAAGCACTCCTAGAAATCTAGGCATCCTTAATGTTTACAAAAACTAGCATGTGTGAGCCAGGTGCTGTGGAGCGATCAAAACAGACCCTGGAGTCTCAGTACATTTAGACTACCTAGAAGTGGAGCTCTGGTAGCATAGTGGCTAAGGCACTTGACTGCTAACCAGAAGGCTGGAGGTTCAAACCCACCAGCCACTCCTCGGAAGGAAGGTTGGGCAATCCTACTTCCGTAGTGATACTGCCTCGGAAACCCAAGGAGGGGTCGCTATGAGTCAGGTTTGACTCGACGGCACATAACAACAACAACAACAGAAGTGGAGCAACAGGCAGATTTCTGTTCTTAGACATTCAGAAGCAGTGGGCTAGTGCCTCCAGTGGTCCTTAGTGGTTCTAGGTGTCCTCCCATCTAGACTGACCTGTCCCTTACTCTTGTCTAGGCTTAGGAACTCTCGCCCACTGTGCGAATGCTTGAGATTTGTTCCCATGGGAACACTGCAAAGTTTGCAAGGCTCTGGACCCTAACTTCAAGGGGATTTTTCATTTCAGGTGGTCTCTTGGCCTAGTTGCCCATCTGAGAATTGTGGTAGGCTGTCTGTATCAGCATTATCTAGAAAGATTTTAAAAACCACCGATTGCTGAATCCTTCCTTGGAGGTTATGATTCAGTGTGTATGAGGTGGAAGCTCTGGAATTTGTATTTTTAAAACACATTCTCATGTGAAACCAGGTGTGGAACCAATGGTCTGTTGCCTCTCTATTGACACTTGGACATATGCCTGAGAATGCTAGAGTGGGGTGCTGTTGGCCATGATGTCATGTTGGTGAGGCACTGGGACCTCCAAACCCTCCCAATGGTTTCAAAAGAACTTTTATGGGCTCTTTTGAAGCCTGGTCCACAGCTATCCTGAAGCAATCTTTGTGAATTTTTCTTTTACCCTCTGGGTACTAACCTCCTCCTGCTTAGCCTTTCAAGAGTTAGTTCTAAGGAGAAAGCCCTCTCAGTCTGCTTCTCAAGAAGAAGCAGTTCTGCACAAAAAAGACAATTTTAATTTTATTATGGTAATGCTAACTAGAAGGCTGGTAGTTCAAACCCACTAGCCACTCCTCAGAAAGAAGATTGGGCAATCTACTTCTATAGAGATACCACCTCAGAAACCCAAGGAGGGGTTGCTATGAGTTGAATCAACTTGACGGCAGTGAGTGAGTATGTGTGAATATATATATGCAACAAAAATCTGCCATTTTAATAATTTTAAATTCATAATTTAGTGACATTAATTACATTCACTATGTTGTGCAACCATCACAAAATTCACTTCCAAAAAGGAAGATGATTTTTTATTTCTATCATAAAAATCTACCCCCCCCCCACTTTTCCTCTCAGGATAATAGCTCCATAGTTCTTCCATCATGTGAACTTGTCTCATGCTGCTAAGTCCATTTGATAAAAGAAGAATGGGAGGAAACGAGGCTAAAATTATAAAGCAGTGGCTTTCACACATTTTAATTTGTGATCCATAATAAAAGGTGCATTTCATATTGTGACCCCATTATACATATATAGAGCTATGTAAAACCTTTCATGTAACAGTACTTATCCTTATTACATGTAAGATACTTCATTCTCTAATCTGTACTATTGGGCTTTGTCAAAAACAAAACCAAAAAAGGTTGGCCTAGATCAACAAAATTTTCCTTAAGGCACTGAGTTTCTAACCAAAGGGTCAGTGGTTCTAACCCATCAGTTGCTCCACAGGAGAAAGATAAGGCAGTCTGCTTCCCTAAAGATTTATGGCTTTGGAAACCCTATGGGGGTGGCTATGAGTCGGAATTGACTCAGTAGCAGTGGGTTTTGCTTGATTTTGGTTTAAGTGAGCTCAACTCATTATTTGAAAGGATTTTTAGACTTACCTGTATCTTACCTATGTCTATGGAGGTAGAGAGAATGAACAACACAAAATTCAAACTATTTACAAATTGTTGGTTTAGTTATCTTCCTTAAAGACATGGGGGAAATTATGCCAATTCAGTAAATAGTTGTTACAGCATATAAGTAATGCCTAATATAACATATCCAGAAGCTGCTGGATGATAGCCTTGGCTAGGATCTATAGCTGAATATTCTGAATGGATTCTGCTATTGAAAAGACAGTAAAAGAAGAAGCACTATGCAGCATACACCATCAAAGGCACTTAATTTTCAACAAGAAGAGATTGGGAAATCTTTGTCAAGAATATGGAGTGATTTCACAAAGCCATGGCAATGAAATATATTCTGATATGGTCAATTCCCTTTGAAAAATGGCTTGAAGGTAACTGAGAAAAAATATAATGGTTAAGGTCACAGGCTCAGGAGTCAGATAAGTCATGATTTGGATCCTGGCTCTGCCACTGATTAGGACCTCTGGGCATAGTGCCTAAGGCATTTAACTGCTATCCAGAAGGCTGGCAGTTCAATCCCACCAGTCACTCTGCAGAAGGAAGATGGGGCAATCTACTTCTGTAAAGATTTACCATCTCAGAAACCCAATGGGGGTCATTAAGAGTCAGGATCAGCTCAATGGCAGTGGATTTGGTTTGGTTTTGGCTTGACCAATAGGGATATTATTAAGATTAGATGAAAGAATGTAAAGTATTTGGCAAGGGCATTACAAAGAAGCTATCAAAGCTTTGCAGTAGTTATTTGTATCCATCAAATGCCATATGTAGGTTCAGACATTATATTTGGGAATGTGTGAATAGGAATCTTATCTAAAATATCAGTGTTGTGGCACAACGTTTTTGAGCAATTGGTTAGGCAGAAAAGGAGCTTTGGGAGCATTGGTGGTGTAGTGCCTAAGAGGTGGTGTAGTGCCTAAGACATTTAACTGCTAACCAGAGGTTGGTGGTTCAAACCCACAAACCATTCCATGGAAGGAAGACTAGGCAATCTACTTCTATAAAGATCTACCACCTCAGAAACCCAAAATGGTCCGAATCCACTCAGTGGCAGTGTCTGGTTTATTATTATTATTATTATTATTATTATTATTATTTTTGGTTAGGTAGAAAAGAGAATGTTTGGCAAGACTGGGTTGGCTTCCCCTTGGTCTGCCTGCTATTCTCAGTTCAACAATAGGGGACAGTCTTACTGAATACTTGATAAAGTATCTCCAGTTGGTCTTAAATGAGGACTTATATCACAAGGTGCCCTGGTTAAGGCATTGGGCTGCTAATCGAAAGCTTGGTGGTTCTAACCTACCAGCCATTCCACAGGTGAAAGATGAGGTAGTCTGCTGCTGTAATGATTTGCAGCCTTGGAAACCCTATGGTAGTTGCTGTCAGTCAGAATCCACTGGATGGCAATTTTTTTTTTTTTTTTTTAGTTTACATTTGTATCACAAGAGTTAAACTTTGCTGACCCTTTGGTGGAGCTGGACCAAGCAGCACTGAGATGAGATCTGAATTATTTAGGACCATGAGAGCAGACTGGCTGTTTCATCTCTACACTAATCAACCAATAAGGACATTTTCTCTATAGTAACTTGATAAGAATTCCACTCAACAAATATTTTGGGGACACCAGTAATCGTAATAATAATAATTATGGTCAAAATGTTAACTAACACATCTATAGTATTTACTATGTGTTCTAGAAATCTTTAGATATATTAATTCATTTAATTATCACAACAACCCATGCTATAGGTACTATTATCATCTACATTTTGGTTATGAGGAAATGGAAGCACAGAGAAAGTGAAGTAATTTTCCTAAGATCACACAGTCCATAAGCTGATTAAGACATTGAGCCAGATTCTGTGAGAGCAGAGAGTCTTCCAAGAGAGCCAAGCCAGTCTTGCTGAACATTATCTTTTGTCTAGCCAAGAAAACCAAACTCACTGCTATCGAGTCAATTTGACTAATAGTGACCCCTCCTTAGGTTTCTGAGGCAGTATCTCTACGGAAGTAGATTGCCCAACCTTTCTTTCAAGGAGTAGCTGGTGGATTTGAACTGCCAGCCTCTGGTTAGCAGTCAAATGCCTTAGGTACTATGCCACCAGAGCTCCCAAATATAATTGTAAATAGTTTAAATATAATATGTCTTTGATTATATGAATATTAACAAAATTATTTTGTAAAGTCTTTCTACATTGAATTATAACATTATAAGTTACAACATTATTAGTAACTGAGTAGAAACTTTTTTTTTTGAAGAGCAAAAATTTATTTTCTCACAGTTCTAGAAGCTAAAAGTCCAAATCAGGGTTACAACCTTATTTGTTTTGTTTTGTTTTTTTTAATTTTTATTGTGTTTTGGGTGCAAATTTACACAGCAAACTTCTTTTACATTCAATAGTTAATACACATCTGATTTCATGCCCAGATTACTGTCCCCAACCATAAAAAACTCTCCTCCCCTCTCCCACTTGTGACTACCCCCTCTCCGTGCCCTTCTCATCCATGCATTTCTGTCTATCCAGCTTTCCCTCTATGTGCGTGCTACCCCTCTGGTGTCTCATGGCTGATTGATACAAGGGGTGCCTCTCCCTAGAGTAGGTGGATACATCACACTGGGGTAGGTGTTTTGCATGTAGGTCTTTCTGCTGTTGGGCTGAGAGCCAATCCATGTAAGTGAGTCCATTTTTAGGCCTGATGGGTAAGCCGGGGCCATAGCCTTGGGGGTTCCACCAGTCTGTCTCTGTCAGCAATTCTGCTCATTTTTGTGTTTTTGAATTTTGTTCCACATTTTTCCTCCCACTCTATCCAGGATCTTCAGTTTTGATCCCTTTGCAGTTGGCATTGATAGTAGGGCACCATCTAGTTCTTCTGGTCTTAGGTTGTGGAGGCAGAGGTCCTTATGGTCCATCTTACCTTTGGACTAATTGTTTCTGGAAGACCTTGATCTTCTTCACTCTTCTTTGCTGCACACAAGAGGAGACCAATAGTTGCATCTTAGATGGCTACTCAAAACCTTTTAAGACCCCAGTCACTACTCACCAAATTAGGTTGTAGAACAACATTTTTATGAACTCTATGTGCCAACTGAGCATGACGAGCAGAAGCCATTTTTAATTTTCCTTCTCTTTTCCTTTAGTTACTACTTCATTCCCCCAAAAGTTATTGATGTAAGTTCAAAAATACTACTTACCACAATATTGTAGCTGTAACACCAGAAAATTTGACAAAATCAGTGACGATTAAAACACCACCAACAATGAAAACAATAGTACATGCTTCTAGCATGGCAGACAAAACCATGTGATTCAAAACATCATTTTAATTGAGTAACAGTGACAGCTCTGACCTGAATGCATTAGAAGGTTCAAAAAGTAAATTAACATAGAGTTTTAGCCTTATAGATATATTGATACATGTAAGCTAGGTTTAAGATAAGTATTTTTGTTGTTATAACTAACTACATGGTAATTTTATTAAAATTAATAAATTTCTGCTGAAACACTGCACAAAAATTTTATAGACAGTTATTTTGGTATCACCTTCTCTGATAGTGTCAGCCAGTGCAGCAGTCCACATGCCCCCACTCCACTAAGGTCTGCCTGTGGTTCAGGTTAGGGGGCTATGAAGACCCTTAGTACCTAATAGGCTTTAACTTCTATAGTTAAAAAAAAAAAAACAAAACACTGCCATCAAGGTGATTCCAACTCACAGTGACCCTAAGGCTATAAATCTTTACAGAAGTAGATTACCTCATCTTCCTGCCACAGAGCAGCTGATGAGTTTGAACCACCAACATTCTGGTTAACAGCCAAATGCCTGACATACTGTGCCACCTGAGCTCCTTAACTTCTCTAGAGAGAGTCCAAATACCTTGCTTACTGTATTGCATCTAGGGTCTTCACTTCTCTAAAGGCTTCTGGTCAGGAAGCCTTAGGCATGCAAGATAAAACACAATGATTTGATTTCTCAAATTAACTGCCAGTACTTTATTCCCAAAATTTACAGCACATCAACCTTAAACCATACAAAATTAATATATACATATATATATATATATTTTTTTTTCCCTCAAGCCTGGATTTAAAGATTTAGACTTCAGAAGAGAAATGGACAGGGAAGTGGTCGTGGCTAGTGGCCCTTCCCTATGTCCCGCTGGCCACAGGGTAGAAGTTCCAGCTGAGTGACCATCTTTGAGGTCTAGTGTTAAATACTGTTGCTCACTAACTCTGGCTGGAAAACAGCCAGTTTTGGGGTGGGGGGAAGCAGCCTTCTCTACCCACAGTCCTACTGCCCACACCTACCTCTCTCCACCAAGCCTGTAACTAGGCCTCCTCAGTTTCCAGCTTGGCTTGGCAGAACCTCTTTATGTACCAGTCTCCAAGAAGTCTCTATGCATCCCCAGCTCCTGGGGTACCCGAAAGGGCAGCACTGGATAAATCTCAGTAACACAGACCATTCCTGAGGAGAGGGCTGCTTCATGGCTTTTGGGCAGACAGACCTGGAACGAGTTGGCAGGCCTTATTCTAGTCCTGCGGGACAGGTACCCACATCAGGAAACCACCATCCTAACTGGCCCCATTTTTGGCAGTGTGAACTGAGAAACTAAGAAGGGAAAAGGAGAAAGTAGAATTCCACCCTACCTTAAGGGAAGACATGTGGTTGGTAAGGAGTAGAGGTAGGCAGGCTTGAAGGGCCACATGGGGAATGGAATGGGCAATGGTTATTATGCAGCACATAAGGTGTTTGCTGAGCAAAGTTTATTCTTGTTGACACTCATCCTGTGCCTCTTTCTACACTCATGAAGGGTATCCAAATTTGACAGAGAATGTATAAAGGAAAATATTTTCTTTCTCCAGCAATAGTTTCCTTCCATGACACTGGTGAGGACTGCCTCCTCTCCCTCTCCCCATTCCTCCCTCTGGCCCTTGCCAGGAAGGAAAATCCTACGTACACACCTGGAATCATAGACCAGACGAAAACACTAAAGCCAGTCACCCGACTGTGCACACATACCAAACATGTCTGCTGGATTTACCTGTGACCGTGTCTGGGAGACTACCCCATCCTCACCCCCAATCCTCACATATACCTCACAGTACTTTCTTTTTGTCCTTGCACTCTGCCCTTCAACCACCCACCCTGTTAATGGAGCAGGATTGTGAAAAGGTGGAGGGTTTCTGAAAATAAGCCTGAAGCCAAGGTAACGAAGGGGAAGAGAAGCTTTCTGAATATTGGATTAAGACTGGCTCCAAGAATATTGATATTCCCATAAGAGGGCCGTTAGCCTGCCCACTACTTTAGCTCCCCATGAATAATTCATTGTTTAAGCTCTCAGATTTTAACACACACACACACAATCAGAAACAGGGCCATCACGCTGTCCTTCAGCACCTGAGTCTTGGACACAGCCATGGGACGATGCCATGAGATAGCTCTGAGACAGCCAGCTCATAAGAACTTAAATTTACTTCTAATCAAGTACCATATCCTAGTGTGGACAGAGCAAGGATTTCCAGAAGATTGACAGTGGTTTAACAAGCATTTGTGACTCACTGAAGAAAGCAACTTTTCTGGCTAGCCATTGCTGGGGAGAATCGGTTAAATTAGCTTATTATCTGCACCTGCATTAATGAAGGGGGCAAATCAATGTTAATGATAGCATTTAGAGGTAAAGGAAAAATTAAGCCTATTATTTATATTGTTCTGACCCTGGATAAGAATGAACATTCTTAAAAGGATTGATCACTACAACCAAATGAAGAGTTTTTATGAGTTCCCTTGATCATAATACCATACTTCTGTGATACTCTGGAGTTCTCTTTTATTCACGATGACCAATTCTCCTATAGTAGGAGGAAAAGAGAGAACAGCATTCAGCATAATCAGGAAATTATCTTCAGTCACACCAAAATCCATTAGCCTAAATTCTTTCTCTTCTCTAAACTGAAGAATTACAACTTCTGGTTGACATGTGTAAATACCAATCATATGGTTGTTTCATTCATTAGAGAGGAGTTTAACATAGTGGAAAGAACTGCTATTTAGAGTTAGGGGATCTGCCACATAGATTCAGTCACAGAGACTTTAGATAAGTCACATACTGAACAATTATTTTCCATTCAACAGTCACTCATTGAATGTTACTATTTTTCTCTTGACTCTTTTCATTGCAAGTGGAGAAAATGCAATTGCAATAGGCATGAACAGAAAAAAGAAGTTTATCGTTTCTTGTAACTAAACAGCCGGGGATGACTTTAGGCCCAACTAGGTCCAGGGGCTCAAACAACAGCTCTGGTAGCGTAGTGCCTAAGGCACTTGACTGCTAACCAGAAGGCTGGTGGTTCAAACCCACCAGCCACTCCTTGGAAGAAAGGTTGGGCAATCTATTTCCATAATGACACTGTCTTGGAAACCCAAGGAGGACTCGACGGCAAATAACAACAACAGGTCCAGGGGCTCAAACAACATTATAGGAATTTTGTTCCTTGGTTCTTTTTACTCTGTATTTGTTTAATTCTCAGGCAGGCTTCACCTTTTTGGTAGCAAGATGACCACCAGCTATCTGTGGGCTTACAGTCTAGCTTCTCAGCTGCCTGTCTGGAGGAAAAGGAATTTTATTTCCTGCTTGTGTCAGTAGAAGTCTTGTGTGTGAATTTTGTTAGTCTAGCTTAGGTTATGTGCTCAACCCTGAACCAATCACAGTGCCCAGTGGTGCAGCACTCTGGTCAGGCCAAGGTTGCATGCCCAGCTCTAGGCTCAAACCTACCTGAATTTCATGTAATGAGAGACAGGCATCGATGAGTTTGCAAAGAAAATCAGGGCACTGTCATCATGACTTTGGGGAAAGGTGCTAGGCAGATAAAACTAACATAGGCTTTTTTCAGTTTTACCAAATGTCTTTCACATTGCTGAATCCCAAAGTCAATCTCTGTTTTCGCCTTCCATGATAATCAGCAGCATTTAACACACTGATCACTCTTGTCTCCTTGCAATGTTTTTCTTTGTTTTTTCCACTTGAGTTCCAGGCCTATACTGACTGCTCCTTTGCTGGTTCTTTTTCTCTTCCTGATCCTGCCAGTCATGGCTTAATTAGAAACCACCAGTGATTTGAACAGGAACAATTTAATATAAAGGATATAAAGTAAAATGTGGTTGGGATCTGTGGGTGGTACAAATGGTTAATTTACTGGCTAGTAACTAAAAGGTTGGAAGTTAGAGTCTACCCAGAGGCCCCTCAGAAGAAAGGTCTGGCAATCTGCTTCCAAAATGGTAGCCACTGAAAACCCTATGGAGCATAGTTCTACTCTGACACACATGGATTCTCCATGAGTGAGAAATGATTTAATGGCAACATTGGTTTAAAAGGTGGTTTATTTGAAAAGGGGTCAAAAAGAACTCTCACGGACAAAGACATAGCAAATGCAGAAATCAGCTACTACCTCTAGGCCTGAGGGAGACTGAATAAGGAAGGAGCCAAGAAGTTAGAAGTTTTTCTGCCTCAAGCTGAGATTAAGACCTCTTTGCAGAGGGCCCGCCTGCCCCAGGAATGGATAGCATGCTGGTGGTGAGAAAATGTGCTAGAAAGCATGGGCGGAACTAAGGATGTAGTCTACTGAGGTGAGGATGTTTGCATTTCCAAACCCACTCCTCAGTAGATGGCACAAAATCTAAACCCACATCTCAGTAAATGACAACCCTACCCTTGCAGTTGTTTGTTGTTAGCTGCTGTTGAATCAGTTTCAACTCATAGTGACTCTATATACAACAGAACGAAACACTGCCTGTTTCCTGGGCCATCCTCACAATCATTGTTATGCTTGAGGCATTGTTGCACAACTGTGTTGATCTACGTCATTGAGTTCTCCTTTTTAGCTGACCCTCTATTTTACCAAGCATGATATCTTTCTCTGGGGACTGGTCCTTCCTGATAACACAAGTACAAAAGATGAAGTCTGGCCATTCATTCTTCTAAAGAGCATTCCAGTTATATGTCTTCCAAGACAGATTTGTTCTTCCTTCTGGAAGTCCATGGTGTATTTGGTATTCTTTGCCAACACCGAAATTGAAATGCATCAGTTGTTCTGTGATCTTCTTTATTCATTGTCCATGTTTCACATGCATATGAGACTATTGAAAAGACAGTGGCTTGGGTCAGGCACACTTTAGTCTTCAAAATGAAATCTTTGCTCTTAAACACTTTCAAGAGGTCTTTTGCAGCAGATTTGCCCAGTGTGATGCATTGTTTGATTTCTTGATTGCTGCTTCCGTGGATGTTGATTGTGGATCCAAGTAAAATGAAATCCTTGACAGCTTCAATCCTTTTTCCATTTATTGCAACAGTGCTTATTGGTCTGATCATGAGGATTTTGGTTTTCTTTATGTTGAGGTGTAATCCATCCTGAAGGCTGTGGTCTTTGATCTTCATCAGAAAGTGGTTTGAATCATCTTCACTTTCAGCAAGTAAAGTTGTGTCATCTGCATATCACATCTTGGTGCCTCATTCTTCTTTATATAGTTCAGCCTCCTGGATTATTTGTATAACATACATATTGAATAAGTATGATGAAAGGACACAGTCCTGATGCATACCATTTCTGATTTTAAACCATGTAGTGTCTGCTTGTTTTGTTAGAACAGCTGCTTCTTGATCTATGTACAGGTTCCTCGTGAGCACAATTAACTGTTCTGGAATTCTCACTCTTCCCAATGCTACTCATAATTTTAAAACACAAATAAACATCTTTTTGGTATTCTTTGTTTCAGCCAAGATCTATCTGATATCAGCAATGATATCCCTTGTTCCATGTCCTCTTCTGAATCCCACCACTAGTCTATCGGTGTTTTGACTGTGGTGGCTTGCATGTTGCTGTGATACTGGAAACTATGCCACCAGTATTTCAAACACCAGCAGGGACACCTATCGTGGACAGGTTTCAGCAGAACCTCCAGAGTAAGACAAACCAGAAAGAAGGACATGGCAGTCCACTTCTGAAAATACTGAAAACCTTATGATAATAGAGAAACATTGTCTGAACTAGGGCCAGAAGATGAGTACCTCATGTTGGAAGGTATTCAAAATACAACTTGGAAAGAGCTACCTCCTCAAAGCAGAGTTGACCTTCATATTGTGGATGGAGTAAAGCTGTTGGGACCTTCATTTCCTGCATGACTCATAAAGAGAAGAAATAACTGCAAAAATCCATTAATAATGAAATGTGGAATATTATAAAGTATGAATCTAGGAAAATTGGAAGCTGTGAAATATGAAATGGAATGCATAAAGATTGATATCCAAGGCATTGGTGAGCTGAAATGAACTGGTATTGGCCATTTTGAATCAGACAATCATATGTCTACTCTGCTGGGAATGACAAATTGAACAGAAATGGTATCACATTCATCATTAAAAAGAACAATTCATGGTCTATCCTGAAGTACAATGCTGTCAGTGACAGGATAATATCTATATGCCAAAAGGAAGACCAGTTAATATGAATCATATTCAAATTTACACACTAATCACTAATGCCAAAGATGAAGAAATTGAGTATTTTTACCAACTTCTAAAGATATTGACCAAACATGTAATAAAGATGTATTGATAATTAGTGGTGATTGGAATGCAAATGTTGGAAACAAAGAAGCATTGGTAGGTGGACAATATGGTCTTGGTGATAGAAATGACACCAGAGATCACATGATAGTATTTTGCAAAACCACTTATTCATTGCAAATGCTATTTCTCAACAACATAAATGGCAACTATACACATGGATCACATCTGATAGGATACACAGGAATCAAATTGACTACATTAGGGAAAGAGATGATAAAAAAGCTCAATATCATTAGTCAGAACAAGGCCAGGAGCTGACTGTGGAATAGACCATCAGTTACTCATATGCAAATTCAAGTCAAAGCTGACGAAAATTAAAACCAGTCCATGAGAGCCAAAATACAACTTTGAGTATATCCCACCTGAATTTAGAGATCATCTCAAGATTAAATTTGACTCATTGAACATCAGTGACTGAAGACCACTGTCTATCGTGGGATACATCAAGAGTATCATAAATGAAGAAAGAAAAAGGTCATTAAAAAGACAGGATATTAAGTAAAAGGTGGTTGGAATCCGAGGGTGGTACAAATGGTTAGTTCACGGGCTACTAACTAGAAGGTTGAAAGTTGGAGTCCACCCAGAGGCCCCTCAGAAGAAAGGCCTGGCAATCTGCTTCCAAAATGTCAGCCATTGAAAACCCTATGGAGCATAGTTCTACTCTGATACACATGGAGTCTCCATGAGTCAGAACTGACTTAATGGCAACTTTGGTTTAAAAGGTTAATCTGAAAAGGGGTCAAAAAGAACTCTCATGAATAAAGATATAGCAAATGCAGAAGACTGCTACGACCTTTAGGGCTTAGGGAGACTGAATAAGGAAGGAGCCAAGAAGTTAGAAGTTTTTCTACCCCAAGCACCTCTATGGGGCACCAGAGGGGCAACATTTGCATGGAGGAAAGGTGTGTGTGTGGGGGGTTGTTACTGGGCAGGGAGCGGAGGAGACTGGGTTAGAGTTGGGAATGATAAATGGGGAGTGAAACTAAATGTACATGTAATGTTGAAGGTAAAACAAACTCTGCTCTGTAAAGTTGCACCTAAAGAACAATAAAAAAATAAAAAAAAAATTTTAGAAAGGCAGGAAATAAAGACCAAAATAGATGCCGGAAGAGACTCTGAAACTTGCTTTTGAATGGTAAGTAGCTAAAGCAAATGGAAGAAATGATGAAGTAAAAGTACTGAACAGAAGATTTCAAAGGGCAGTTCAAGTAGACAAAGTAAATTATTATAATGAAATATGCAAAGACAAGGAGTTAGAAAATCAAAAGGGAAGAACATGCTCAGCAATCCTCAAGCTGAAAGAAATGGAAAAAATTCAAGCCTTGAGTTGCAATATTGAAGGATTCTATGGGCAAAATATTGAATGATGCAAGAAGCATCAAAAGAAGATGGGAGCAGTACATAGAGTCCCTGTACAAAAAAGAATTGGTTGACTTTCAGCTATTTCAGAAGGTAGCATATGATTAAGACCCAATGGTATTGAAGGAAAGTCCAAGCTGCTCTGATGGCATCAGTGAAAAACAGGGTTCTAGGAATTGATAGAATACCCATTGCGATGTTTCAATAAATGAATGCAGCACTGGAAGTGCTCACTTGTTTATGCTAAGAAATATGGAAGACAGCTACACGGCCAACCAACTGGAAGAGATACATGTTTGTGCGCATTCCAAAAAAAGGTGATACACCAGAATGTGGAAATTATCAAACAATATCATTAATATCACATGTAAGTAAAATTTTGGTGAAAATAATTCAAAAGTGGTTGCAGCAGTACATAGACAGGGAACTGAAGTTGATTAGGCCAAAATATTGGAGTCAACTTTTCTTTCACACCTCATATTTAACTTGTAAGAAAATTGCATTGGTTCTACAAGCAAAATATACCCAGAATTGGACCTCTATTCACCACCTACATTGCTACCTCCCTAGTCCAAGCTGCCCTTGTCTCTCATTTAGATTATTGCATTACTTCCAAAATAGATTCCCTGCTTCGGCCCTTTTACCACAATCTTAGGGTCAAAAGAGCAACCAGCACAGCATTGTTCAATGTAAAATAGATTACATTATTCCTCTGCTTTTAAACTGCCCCAATGGCTTCCACCTTACTCAGCATTAAAGGCGAAAGTTCTTATAATGGCTTACAAGGCCCTAAATGATGTATCTTCCCATTAGCTCTCTGGTGTATCTTTCCTTCTCACTCCATTTCAGCTACACAGGTTTGCCATTTTTCTAGTTCTCTAGGCATATGTCTTTTCATATCCTTGCATTATTTCTTTCCTGTGTCTAGAAAGCCACAAGGTTCATCCTTCCATCTTCTTCAGTGCTTTACTTATATGTCATTTTCTCAGGCAAGTGTTATTTTATAATCCTATTCAGGCTACTTTTTAAGAATTGCTCATCTCACTTTATTTTTCTTCATACCATTTGCCACCTCTGCCATACTAAATGTTGTTGTTAGGTGCCATCAAGCCATCTCTGACACACAGCAACCCTATGTACAACAGAACAAAATACTGCCTGGACATGCACCATCCTTGCTATATTTGAGCCCATTGTTAAAGCCACTGTGTCAATCCATATTTTTGAGGGTCTTCCCCTTCCCACTGACCCTTTACTTTACCAAGCATGATATCCTTTTCCAGGGAATTGTCTCTTCTGACCAGCCAATAGTCTGGCTATTCTAGCTTCCAAAGGGCATTCTGGCTGTACTTCTTCCACTATGGATTTGTTTTATCTTCTGGCAGTCCATGGTATCTTCAGTACTCCTCACCAACAGCAAAATTCAAAGGCATCAACTCTTCTTCATTCTTCCTTATTCATTGTCCAGATTTCCTATGCATATGAGACAATTGAAAATACCATGGCTTGCGTTAGGTGCATCTTAGTATTCAAAGTGATATCTTTGTTTCTTAACACTTTTTTCATTTATATGTTTTGCTTCTTCACGCCTTAAAGAGGTCTTTTGCTGCATATTTTCCCAGTGCAGTAAGATGTCTGATTTCTTGACTGCTGCTTCCCTGGGCATTGATTGTAGATCTAAGTAAAATGAATTCCCTGACAACTTCAATCTTTTCTCCATTTGTGATGTTGCTTATTGGTCCAGTTGTGTAGACTTTTGTTTTCTTTATATTGAGGTATAATCCATTCTGAAGACTGTAGTCTTTTATCTTCTTCAGTAAGTGTTTCAAGTCCTCTTCACTTTCAGCAAGCAAAGTTGTGTCTTCTGCATATTGCAGGTTGTTAGTGATTCTTCTTCCACTCCTGATGCTGCATTCTTCATATAGTTCAGCTTCTAGGATTATTTGGTCAGCACACATATTGAATAAGTATGATGGAATGATACAACCCTAACACATACCATTTCTGATTTTAAACATGCAGTATTCCTTTGTTCTGTTCTAATGATAGCCTCCTGGTCTATGTATAGGTTCCTTATGAGCACAATTAAGTATTCTGGAATTACCATTCTTCCCAATGTTATCCATGAGTTGTTTATGATCCACACAGTCAAATGCTTTTGCATAGTTGATAAAGGACAGGTAAACACCTTTCTGGTATTCTTTGCTTTCAACCAAGATCCATCTGACATCAGCAATGGTATCCCTCATTCCACATCCTGTTCTGAATCTGGCTTGAATTTCTGGAAGTTGTTGTTGTTAGGTGCCATCGAGTCATCTCAGACTCATAGTGACCCGATACATAGCAGAAGGAAACATTACCTGGTCCCGTGCCAGCTCCATGATCCTTGCTATACCTGAGCCCATCGTTGTAGCCACTGTGTCAATCCCTCTTGTTGAGGGCCTTCCCCTCTTTCACTGACCCTTCACTTTACTAAGCATGATATTCTTCTCCAGGGAATGGTTCCTTCTTACAAAGTGTTCAAAGTAGGTGAGACAAAATCTGGCCATTCTCTCTTCCAAAGAGCATTCTGGCTGCATTTCTTTCAGGACAGATTTGTTAGTTCTTTTAGCAGTTCATAGCACTTTCAGCATTCTTCACCAGCACCACAACTTAAAAGCATCAATTCTTTTTTGGTCTTCCTTATTCCTTGGATAGCTCTCACATGCATATAAGGTGATTAAAAATGCCATGGCTTGTGTCAGGCGCACCTTAGTCTTCAAGGAGACATCTTTGCTCTTCAGCACTTAAAAGAGGTTGTTTGCAGTCAATTTGCCCAGTGCTAGTGATACCGCCTCAGAAACCCAAGGAGGGGTCACTATGAGTCGGGTCTGACTGAAAGGCACATAACAACAACAACATACATCATCTGATATCTTGACTGCTGCTTCCATTGGTGTTGATTGTACAACCAGTAATATGAAGTCTTTGACAACTTCAATCTTTTCTCCATTTATCATGATGCTGCTTACTGGTCCACTTGTGAGGATTTTTGTTTTCTTTATATTGAGGTGTAAGCCATACTGCAGACTGTATTCTTTGATCTTCATCAGTAAGTGCTTCAAGTCGTTCTCACTTTCAGCAAGCAAAGCTGTGTCATCAGCATTTTGCAGGTTGTTAATGATTCTTCCTCCAATCCTGATGCCACATTCTTCTTCATATGTCCAGCTTCTCGGATTATTTTCTCAGCATACAGATTGAATACATATGGTGAAAGGATACAACCCTGATGCACTTCCTTCTTGATTTAAAAGCATTCAGTGTCCCCTTGTTCTGTTCAAACAACAGCCTCCTGGTCTGTGTACAGGTTCCTCAAGCACCCTGTTAATATACTACTAATATACTGCTGTAACCATTTTTGAATTATCTTCAGCAAAATTTTACTTGCTTGTGATATTAATGATATTGTTCAAAAATTTCCACATTCTGTTGGATCACTTTTCTTCGTAATGGGCACAAACATGGATCTCTTCCAATCAGTTGACCAGGTAGCTGTCTTCCAAATTTCATGGCATAAATGATTAAGTACCTCCAGGGCTGCATCCATTTGTTGAAACATCTCAATGGGTATTCTGTCAATTCCTGAAGGCTTCTTTTTTGTCACTTCCTTCAGTGAAGCTTGAACTTCTTCTTTCAGTACCATTGGTTCTTGATTATACAGTACCTCCTGAAATAGTTGAACATCGATCAATTCTTTTTGGTACAGTGACCCTGTGCACTCATTCCATTTTCTTTTGATGCTTCCTGAATCATTCAATATTTTTCTCATAGAATCATTCAATATCGCAACTTGTGATTTGAATTTTTTTTTTTCTTTCAGCTTGAGAAATGCCAAACGTATTCTTCCCTTTTGGTTTTCTAACTCCCGTCTGTGCACATTTCATTATTATAATTGACATTGTCTTCTCAAGCTCCTCTTTGAAATTTTCTTTTCAACTCTTTTATTTCATCATTTCTCCCATTCACTTTAGCTACTCTCCATTCAAGAACAAGTTTCAGAGTCTCTTCTGACATCCATTTTGGACTTTTCTTTCTTTTGGGTCTTTTTAAAATTATCTTTGCCTTTCTTCATGTATGATGTTCTTGATGTCATCCCACAACTCATCTGGTTTTTGGTCATTGGTGACCAAATCTATACTTTAGATGATCTCTAAATTCAGGTGGGATATAATTAAGGTCATATTTTGGCTCTTGTGGACTTTTAAAATTTTCTTCAGCTTCAACTTGACCTTGCATATGAGCAGTTCCATAGTCAGCTCCTGGACATATTTTGATTGATGATATTGAGCTTTCCCATCTCCTCTTTCCCCAGATGCAGTTGATCTGCTTCCTGTGTATTCCATATGGTGAGGTTCATGTGTATAGCTGCTATTTTTGTTGTTGAAAAAAGGTATTTGCAATGAATAAGTCATTGGTCTTGCAGAATTCTCTCATGTAATTTCTGACATCATTTCTATCATCAATGCCATATTTTCCAACTACTGATGATTTGTCTTTGTTTCAAACTTTTGTATTCCCATCACCAGTAATAATCAACACCTCTTGATTGCATGTTTGGTCAGTTTCAGGCTGCAGAAGTTGGTAAAGATCTTCAGTTTCTTCATCTTTGGCTTTAGTGATTGGTGCATAAATTTGAATAATAGTAGAATTAACGGGTCTTCCTTGCAGGTATGTGAAAATTATCCTATCACTGACAGAATTGTACTTAAGGATAGATCTTAAATAATTCTCTTCAATTTCTCATTCCTGACATGGTAGACCATGTGATTGATTCAAAATAGCCAATATCAATCCATTTCAGCTTACTAATGCCTAGGATATTGATTTTTATCCATTCCATTTCATTTTTGACAACTTCCAGTATTCCTCGATTTGTACTTCGTTCATTCTAAATTCTGATTTTTAATGGATCTTTGCAGCTGTTTCTTCCCATTTTGAGGCATATCCCATCAGCAAATGAAGATCCCAAAAGCTTTACTCCATCCACATCATTAAGGTACAATCTGGCATATATTACAAGAGATGTTCTGAGATCAAATGTTATAGGAGTTTAGAATTTCGATCATGTCTCATTTAGGGATTCAGAAAAGACTTTACAAAGAAGCTGACACTTGAGTAGTATCTTTTGAATTGTGATTTAGGTGAAGGTTTACAGAGCAAATAAGTTTTCCATTCAACAATTCATACATATTCTGTTTCACGTTGTTGATCATAACCCCTGCAATGTAACATCACTCATCCCACTTCCTCCCTGTTTTTCTGTTTTCATTCCACCTTCTTTCCTAACCCTTCTTGCCTTCTGAACTTTGTCCTTTGGCAATGCTGCCTTTTGATCTCAGATTGTTGGTTGTTCTAAGGAGTGAGTAATATCTTATTTCTCCTGTCTTGAGAGTAAGTATTTCTCCTGTCTTCAGAGTAAGTGAAGGGATCTCAAATGGAAGGATCATCACAATCAAAGGGCTAGAATTGGGAGAGCACAAGATATGTGTTGATACCAGTGATTGATCTACTTTGAGTATTTCCATAGGTATCAATCCACCACCCAGCTGTCAATTTTTCATACTGTGGTTACTCTTGTGTGTTGCTGTAATTCTGAAAAATATGCCACTAGTATTTGAAATGCAGGCAGGGTCATCCATGGTGAACAGATTACAGTGGAACTTCTGGAGTTAAGGCAGACTAGGAAGAGAGGTCTAGTGATCTACTTCTGAAAATTAGCCAAAGAAAATATTGTACAACACATTTGCTTTAGATACGTCATCAAGAAGGGTCAATCACTGGAGGAGGACATCATGTTTGATGAAATAAAGAGTGAACTAGGGTGAAGAAGATGCTTAGTGAGATGGATTGACACAATAGCTATAATGATAGACTAAAACATGCTGCTGATCATGAGGATGATGCATGACCATCCTCTGCAAGGCAATATTTCATTCTGTTGTACATAAGTGTTAGCATAAATAAGAGTCAACTTGATGGCAGCTAGGACATGGAATGCCTATAGGTATCAGTGGTAGTAGTGGGAAGTGAGAATGGACTAGAATTGAGACTAGACTGTGGCTGACCTTCAATATAAGAGTAAGGAATGTATACTCACAATTAGGGGTCACTGAAAGCCATTGAGGAATTTTGAAGAAGGGAGTTCTATATTCAGACAGCTTGCCCATGTTTTTGGGTGGAGGAAAATGGGTTAATATGGGGGAAGTGAATTGAAGAAACAAGAAAAAAGAAATAATCAAAATGGAATCAAGTTTGGGAGGAAGTAAGAGGGAGATTAGGTCAAGAGCCAGTAAGAAATGGCCAAAAGGCCTTCCCAGTTGATTGAAAGAGGAGAGATATAGCAAATTTCCACCCCGTTTCCACCCTCAATTGTATAATTTGATACTATCAGGAGCTCTGGTGGCATAGTGCTTAAGGCATTTGACTGTTAACCAGAAGGCTGACAGTTCAAACCTACCAGCCACTCCCCAGAAGGAAAGTTGGGCAACTTACTTCCATAGTAATATTGCTTTGGAAACTCAAGGAGGGGTCGCCATGTGTCAGATCCGACTCCATGGCAGTGGTTGTGTTGCATTACATTTAAACATATAAGGAGCTCTGATGGCATAGTGCCTAAGGTGTTTGACTGCTAACCAGAAGGTTGGTGGTTCAAACCCACCAGCCACTCTGCAGAAAGAAGACTGGACAATCTACTTCTGTAAAGATTTACCATCTCAGAAATCCAAATGGGGTTGCTATGAGTCAGAATTGACTCAATGGCAGTGAGTTTCATTTTGGTATTTATTTATTTATTTATTTTTGAGTTCCACTTGGTGTTAGATTCTAAAGTAAGAACAATGAACAGTTGAGCATTTTTTTTTTCCCCATACAATTTAGAACACTTTTTAATGTGCTTAGGAATCACGTGGAAATCTTTTTGTCTATCTATCTATCTATCTATCTATTTATTTATTTATTATTGTGATTTGGGTGAAGATTTACAGAGCAAATTCACTTTTCATACAGCAGTTTACATATACTTTGTCTCATGTCATTGACCACAGTTTACCACAATGCAACAGCTTCCCTCCCACTTCCTCCCCATAGTTACCTCTTCCCAGTGTCCATCCCTCCATGGACTCCTGCCCCCTAAGCTGTCTCCCAGTGCATAGGCAGCCCTTC
>NW_006921630.1:356336-369584 GCF_000298275.1 Orycteropus afer afer
AAGGCTCAGGGGTCCAGGATTATCTTCTGTGTCTGTGTTAATTGGTTTCCCTTTTCTTTGTTGAAGAGGGTCTGTGCAGTCTTTCTGCCTAGTCTGCCATCTTGCCAGAACTCCCCTCATTTTGGTATTTAAACATATGCTTTAGAAAATGTAGATAGAAGCAATCACTTAAAATTAGTGAAATAAGCAATTCTAAAAATGTGGCCTCAATAGTTTCAGTGGCTGGATTTCTGGTCAAGGCTGTCGTGATCACAGGCTCTCCTATAGCACCTATCTCACATGAATCTCTTGGAAAACAGGCTCTGACTCCACCAGTGTTTATAAAGCCTGCAGCTTCCAAAGTGCCTCCTTTGCCTCAAGACTACCTTATTACTGTGGAGTCTTGATTCCTGGGAGAATTGGTGACTGTTCTACTGTTCACCACTGGAGTGCATTTTGACCTTGGCAATCAGTGCTAGGTAGTTAGAATCTAACTGGTAAGCAAGCTGGTGAATAGCCAAAGTAAAATCTTAAACTACCATTGGAAATCTAGTTACAAAAAATACTAGAGATGCTAAATACTCTGAAAGCTTTTGTTATTATTTTAAGTTATCATTAGTTTTCCAGTCCCTGTAACCCTTGTTTTGGGCAAAAGTACACAAAAACATAAAGGAGTGGTCAAGAAATAGTTAAGTGGGTGGCCAGGGCTGGGGTCAATATTCACAGAATGAACATGGCCTATTCTGTACACCGACAGCCAAGCCTGGTAAGATAATTAGCTTGGTTTCATTCCCTGGAGTTTATTGTTTGGACTCTAATAAGCATTTATTGAAGTGCTAAAATGTGCAACAGTTTGTGCTGAGACCTGGGGGTAGGGTGTGGGGGCCAATGTACTGGGACCTGTACTAGGGATGGGGTGGGCACCAATGATAAATGAAATATGGCTCCTGCTTCCAAAGTGGTTCAGAGTCACGTAGAAGTCAGATATGTGTGTAAATTGCACAAGAGAGGCATTAAAGGAGACAAGGATTGTGTCAAAAAATGCAAATCAGGTCAAGAATGCAGTTAGTATTCAAGATTCAGATTCTAAACTGAAATACTGGTATAAAGAGTCCACTTCAGTATTCATCCAACTCAAGTAAAGTAACTTCAAAATTAAATTTGGACTTGAGCTTTGAAGTAAATTCAACTCGATAAATATTTCCAATTATTTCCATTCTTCTGTGGACAGATCATGGTTTTAAGTGCATTGTGGCTTGTTGTCAAAAGAAACCCAAAAGTTCAGCTTCTCTGCCCTCACCTTCCCTATCCTACTGTACTTTCTCTACCCCCAATATCCCCACCAAAATCCTGTGAGGCATTATGATATGGAATGAGGATGTTGGGGAGCACTGAAATGAGAATCCAGATACCAGGGTCTGTTTTTGGCTCCATCACTAACAACCTGTGTAACTTTGGGCAAAATTTCTTTGGATTTCAGTAACCCACCTTTATAACGAGGTTGGATTCAATTCTATCTATGGGAGGTTTTTCCATGTTTACATTGTGACCCAACTCATATGCATATATGTATATACACAAGCACAGATGTCCACATTCATGGATTTAATTGAAACACATTGTTGTTAGTTGGCTTCAAATTATCCCAACTCATGGTGATCTCATGCACAACAGAATGAAATGCTGACCAGTCCTATGCCATCCCATGATTGTATGTGAATGGGACCACTGTGATCCCTAAAGTATTCATTGGCTGATTTTAGAAGTAGATCAGTTGGCCTTTCTTCCTAGTCCATTTTAGTCTGGAAGCTCCAGTGAAATTTGTTCACCATCATAGCATCATGCAAACTTCCACTGACAGATGGATGTGGTTGCACATGAGGTTCATTGGCCAGAATCAAACCCAGGTCTCCCTCATGGAACCACCAATGCCTCAACTGAAATACCAGTTTTACAAAAATTGTACTTACCATTAATATGTGATATACTCTGATACTTTCTATCTGTTCTGTTCTACTGTGTATCATTAAGAAATTGCAGGCCATGGCAACTAAATTTATTTCAAGACCACCAATGGTTTGGGAATCAGAATTTGAGCAACGCTAGTCTTAGCACCCTCCCCACTCTAATAAATGTGATTCTAATGCACATAGATGCTTCCTGCAGTCTGCAGTCTCTAGGGCCTTGAATCAAATTCTTTATGAATACTTTATAGAAAGTAGCTTCCATCCGGAAGTAACATACTTTGGAGACATTACTGTATCGATCCTCTTGGTTCCCCTGAGAAGCTAGTGACATGTTAAAGTTGACAAGTAAATTCCTGAAAGCCAGAACAATAGTACATATTTTGGGGTCCTGTGGTTGCTGCTGCAGATTCGTGGTAAATTCTAACTGCTTAATCCTTTGGGCCTACTTTCCCAGGAGAAGGTCAGGATCATGTTAGGCTTATTTTCTATGTAGTCTAGATATGTGGGGTCCTCTTTTAATAATTTCTTTTTGGTGCCAAGAAATAAAAGGTTTGGTGAAACCTCAGGCTCTTTGGCCTTTTGTTGCCCCTCTGTAATTTGAACTTTATATTGATCATAGCATCTATAGCACTGAATGACATTTGTAAGTTTTTATATTTGTCTACCCACTAAACTATGAATTCTTTAAAAGCAAGGACTGACTTTTATTCAGCCATTTATGTCCTGAATTTAGTAGACTGCCTACTAAACATGTAGTGTTGTTGTTAGATGCCATTGAGTTGGTTCTGAGTCATAGCTAGCCTATGTACAGCAGAACAAAACACTGCCTGCACCATCCTCACAATCATTGCTATGTTTGAACCCATTGCTACAGCCACCATACAAATCCATCTAATTGAAGGTCTTCCTCTTTTTTGCTGATCCTCTACTTTACCAAGCATGATGTCCTTCCTGAAGGACTGGTCCATCCTCATAACATGGCCAAAATTGATGAGGTCTCACCATCCTTACTTCTAAGGAGCATTCTGGCTGTACTTCTTCCAAGACAGATGTGTTCTTTCTTTTGGCAGTACATGGTATATTCAATATTCTTCACTAACACCATAATTCAAATGCATAAATTCTTTTTCCATTTTCCTTATTCATTATCCATCTTTCACATGTGTATGAGATAACTGAAAATACCATGACTTGGCGCAAGTGCACCTTAGTCCTCAAAGTCACAACTTTGCTTTTTAACATTGTAAAGAAGACCTACACAATTTGCAAATTTGCAAGATTCAAATCTGCCCAATGCAATGTGTCATTTGATTTCCTTTTTTTTTTTTTTTTTAAATGTCATCCCATGATTCTTCTGGTGTCATTTGATTTCATGACTGCTGCTTTTATGGGCACTGATTGTGGATCCAAGTAAAATGAAATCCTTGACAGCTTCAATTTTTTCTGTATTTATCATGATGTTGCTTATTGGTCCGGTTGTGAGGACTTTTGCTTTCTTTATGTTGAGGTGTAATCTATACTGAAGGCTGTAGTCTTTGATCTTCATCAATAAGTGCTTCAATTCTTCCCTTTCAGCAAGCAAAGTTGAGTCATCTGCATATTTCAGGGTGCTAATGAGTCTTCCTCCAACACTGATGCCACATTCTTCTTCATATAGTCCATCTGCTCAGATTATTTGCTCAGCATACAGATTAAGTAAGTATTGTGATACAACCCTGAACTCACACTTTTCTTGATTTTATACCATGCCATATCCCCTTGTTCTATTCAAACAACTGCCTCTTGGTCTATGCACAATTTCTGAATGAGCACATTATTAAATGTTCTCGAATTCCCATTCTTCACAATGTATCCACAATTTATTGTGATCTTCAATGCCTTTGCATAGTCAGTGAAACACAGGTATACATCTTTCTGGTATTCTCTGTTTTCAGCCAAGATCTGTCTGACATCAGCAATGATATCCTTTGTTCTATGTCCTCTTCTGAGGCCAGCTTGAATTGTTGTCAATTCCCTGTTGATGTACTACTGTGATTATATTTGAATCATCTTCAGCAAAATTTTATGTGTGTTGGATATTAATGATATTGTTTGATAATTTCTGCATTTCATTGGATCACATTTCTTTGAAATGGGCACAAATATGGATCTCTTCCAACTGGTTGGCCATGTAGCTGTCTTCCAAATTTCTTGGCACAGATGAGTGAGTGCTTCCAACATTGCATCCATTTAGCATGTAGTAGATACTCAATAAATATGTTACATTAGTTCAAGTGATTACTGAAGCAATTCAGAAAGAATCACCTTCTTTTTCTTGACTTTTGTTCTATGCCACCTGGACAAACACCAGGAAAATCTGTCATCAGAACAAGTGGTACCTAGGCAGTATTACTAGAGTAAGTCACTTGAGAGTTTAGAAAACAGTCAGGGTTTCTTTTCTTTTTTAAAAATTTTTGTTGTGTTAGTGAGTGAAAGTTTATACACCTTTTGTTTTGTGACATTGATTGCAATCCTACAATGTAACAGCACTCTTTCCATATCTTGCCTGTGTTTTACATTTCCCTTCCTCCTTCTTTCCTTTCTGTCTTCTGAGATTAATCCATGGGTAAATGGTGCCATGTTGATCTCATATCATTGATTGTCCAAGATGTACCTCCCTGTGTTATTGTTCGCCTTATAGGTCTATTATTTGGCTGAAAGTTGAGCTAGGAAGGTGAGTGCATTTCCAGGCTAGAAGTGTGTCTTATGGCATATTCTTAGGGATTCCACCCATAAACCTAGTCTTTTATCATTATTATTTTGACTTTTGTTCCACATTTTTCTCCCTCTCTATCCAGGATCTCCTACATAGATCCCCCTCTGACTGGTTGACAGTGGTAGCCAGGCACCATCTAGTTCTTCTGGTCTCATAGTCGTATAGGCTGCGGATCACATGGTGTACCAGTTGCTAAGACTGATTGTTTCCATGAATCTTTGCTTTTCTTCATTATTCTTTGCTCTGGATGAGGAGAGACCCATCGTTGCATCTAGATGGTTGCTTGCAAGCTTTTAAGATCCCAGTCGCTACTCGCCAAAGTAGGAGGTGGAACAATGTTTTGTGTAGTATGTTATGCCAATTGAGCTTGATGTCCCCTGCGACTACGGTCCTGAGCCCACAGGTTTAACTACTCACTCCCTCTGGGTACCTGGCTGTGACCAAGAACTGCTCAAAGCTTTTAAGACTATGGTTGCTACTTACCAAAGTAGGATGTAGAACATTGTCTTTTGGCCTTTATGTTCCTCGAGACTATGGTTCTGAGCCT
This sequence comes from Orycteropus afer afer, assembly GCF_000298275.1. Taxonomy (NCBI): domain Eukaryota; kingdom Metazoa; phylum Chordata; class Mammalia; order Tubulidentata; family Orycteropodidae; genus Orycteropus; species Orycteropus afer. The sequence goes on from NW_006921630.1 coordinate 361,585, forward strand.
CTAGGCCCAGCATCTTATTCAAGAGTAAGGGCTTCTTTTAGATGTCCTGAGTCTTCTTTGATTCTCTTCTTTCATTAATGACAAACCTTTTCTTTGCAGGGGCCCTGGGATTCCTCTTTTCCAGCTTCTAGCTCTCAAAGAATTTGATGAAAAGATCACCCTATGATAAGTGTATTATTCCTTCCACGAGCCATTCATATTTTAATCAAACAAGAAGTAGCAATCCAAGGGAATTTTTGGTTTTAATGTTGAGTCTTCAGTTATCAAGTAGTTGGTTTCTAATTAATGGGCTTTGCTGCCTGAAGAAGGAGAAAGAATGACTATCTCGTTCATGACCTTGTCAATAGCTGTAGATATTAAGTTCCCATTGGTTCTTTGAACAGACACTACATGCTTGCAAAGTACCTGCCACAATGGAGAGACTAGAGATTTAAACATAGATGAAACACTCCTTGCCCTCAATGAGCTGACAATCTAGTGGGGGAAAATATAGAAGTTGATGATATAATGTGGTGTGATCAACAGTATTCATATGGACTAAGTAGTACAGGTGTCCTGAGGGCAACCACTTACAAAATGCTTAAAAAAAAAAAAAAAAAAAAAAATCCCTGTTATTTTCTTTTCTATTTTAAGTAAAGCTCTTATTTTGTTAATTTTTAACTTATCAATTCAAGACATTAACTAAGGACTTCTTGTGGAGGATTTATCTCCCCTACATTACACCATCCCTTGCCCACCAACAAGGAACTTTTTTCATTAAAGTGTTGGTACGACACATGTTGTGCTGTCAGTTATATTGCTCCTGACGCCACTAGAGAATGTAACTGAGGTACCCTAAACCAAAAAACCAAACTCACTGCTGTTGAGTCAAATCTGACTCATAGCAGCCCCTCCTTGGGTTTCTGAGGTGGTATCACTATGGAAGTAGATTGCCCAGTCTTCCTTCTTAGGAGTGGCTGGTGGGTTTGAACTGCCAACCTCCTGGTTAGCACTACTTAGGCAGTACACCACCAGAGCTCCCTAGGTTTCTGAATATCAACCCGCTGAATAAAACGGACTTAACCTTCAGTCACAAGCAATGTTGCCTTCTTTCTCATAGGCAAACTCTTGCAAAACTGCAGCATGGGAGTGGAGCAGAGTATGTACTCTCTGCAAGCAGGAAGACCCCAAAGAGAGAAAGGAGGACAAAGGGCTGGAATAGATATGTTCTTGCTCCCCAGTGTTTTCTTTTGTTGTCTGCCATTGAACTGACTCCAACTCATGGCAACTGTACGTATAATAGAGTGAAATTTACTCAGTCCTGCATCATCTTCACGATGGCATGTTTGAGTCCAGTCAGACGATATTCTGTTGTGATCCCTAGGGCTTTCACTGGCTAATTTTTAGCAGTAGATTGTTAAGCTGTTTTTTCTAGTTTATCTTCGTCTAGAAACTCTGTTGAAACCTCTCCACTATGGGTGACCCTGCGGTATTTGAGATACTGGTGGCAAAGCTACCAGCATTGTTGCAACATGCATGCCATCTCAATATGACAAACTGACAGATTGATGCTGGGTTCCCAAATTTACCATTCATGTTATCTGCTCCTCCATTAGAGATGAGAGGGAGTGAGGAGTCTTAAATGGCCAAGAAGCTTTGCTAAAGAAAGGTGCACTTAGGCATTTTTCCATCCAAGTTTTAAATAACAGTTCAAGAAAAAGCCTGCTTCTCTGGATCCAAAGCAGGAGATAGAACTCTGAATTTCTGGTTAAAGGAAACAGAAACAAATATCACCACTCTTACTTAGGGAGGTTATTTATTTGTTTATTTTTTGTCATTGGCTTGGCTTGATATTTCTACTGAATTGTGTTTTGCCACTCAGAAACTCACTACCAGATGCTCAGGTCTGGGAGACCAAATTGTTAACATCATTGCATAAAATTAAATTAAATTTTTAAACCACACAGATATTAAGACAAAGATATGGATATGTCTGAACACAAATTACACTGAAACTTAGACTGGACACTCTAAGAATGCTAAGCCCCTACATTTCATTATATAATTCGTCAATCATCTAAGGTGGGGAGTGGAGTCTATTTGGCATCAGTAACTGATTTCAGCATTGTTGTTAAAGCCCAGACCAGAAATGGAATCCTGCAATTGACAGTGAAATAGGGCTATGTGTTAGAATTTTATCAGAAGTCACAGACCAAGTCTTGGAGTCATACTTAAAGGTCTCACAGCAGTGGGAGGCCACACACAACACAACACATAGCACAATAACATCAAAGGCTTCCAAGTTAAGCTTGAGAAATTCAGTACTCACTTAATTACATGGCCTGTGCAACAGATGAGGTTGTCAATAGAACAATATTCTGTTGCATTTTTGTGACTCTTTGGGGTTTAAATTTGCAACCTGCATCAGCAGAACTTTGGCATTTAATTCTATTAAAATCAAAGAGCCAAATTTCTGCCTCCTGTTACATGAGCACAGTTCTTACTGACGTCAATGAAAGCTGTGCATGCATAACTGAGGGCAGATTTTGGCCTGCACTGGAGACATAGGAGAACTGGCACACGGTGCTCACATCAAAACTCTGTCCCACCCAGCCTTCTGATAACATGGCCTCCTCATTTGTAACTCTCTCTTCACACTGGGAGCTGGGCCTTAACCCAAAACACAAATTAGAAGCATCATCTACTACAGAAATTTAAGCCAGATGCAAATTTCATGTAGAAGTGGTAAAAGCCACCTGAATGGGTAGCTAACTGAAAATCTCACAAACAAATTACAGGTGACCTTTCCTTGAAGCATATTCAACATAGTTTCTAATTTATGCATTTGATTACTAGGAAAAGGAGGCTTACTGCTATTTCCACCTTACTATTTGAGTTTTGTACTTGAAAATGCACCAATTATACCTATCAATCTTCTGCTGCTGATTTAGGAAATGCTACAGATATTTCATGGGCAGTAGTAGTTCAGTGTTAGAATTCTCACGTTCCATGTGTAAGATCTTGGTTTAATTCTCAACTTATGCCCCTCATGCATAACTACCACCCATCTGTCAGGTGAAACTTAAGTGTTGTTATAATGCTGGACAGGTTTCAGCAAAGTTTTCAGACTAAAATGGACTAGGAACAAAGGCCTGGTGACCTACTTCTGAAGACCGGCCAATGAAAACTCAAATCTGCAATCATCATGGTATGAAACATTTAGGGGTGGGCATGTGCAGGGATAATCTTCACAAGAGCTAACTACAACACATATTCTAGTGCCAGGGACATAGTGGGCAGCCTAGATACTCTATTGCAATAGATATTCTACTGGATGAATGAATGATTATAAGATAAGGGGTAATGATAATGGCTTGCAGTGACACAGTGCTAACTATGTTTCTGGCACTGTTTTGTATATAGTACTCAATTTAATTATTTAATTATATATATAATTATTTATTTAATCCCTACCACACCTTATTGAGTTGATTCACTATTTTATAAATGAGGAAGCTTTGGAAAAATTGAAAGAGTTAACAGCTAGTATGTGTTGGAGCTGTGATTGGAATCCAGGTGATATGGCTCTAAAGGTCAGGTCAGGCTATTATTCAGTATCTCAGTTAAAATGCAAATATTGTTTGTTATTAATTAGATATTAGTAAAATAATGTTTATTGATAGCAGGGTAATACCAGTGAGAAAACAGAAACAGTTTGCCAGTAAGAACATGTCAAGAACTCTTTGCAAGATCTTTTTTTATTATTATGATGATGATTTGGGTGAAGATTTACAGAGCAAATTCACTTTCCATACAGCAGTTCACATATACTTTGTCTCATGTCATTGACCACAGTTTACCACGCTGCAACACTCCCCATAGTTATCTCTTCCCAGTGTCCATCCCTCCATACACTCCTACCCCCTGAGCTGTCTCCCTGTGCATAAGCAGCCCTTCTTTCTCCCATGATTGTTCTCTCCAAGGAGTGTATCTACTTGAGGTAAATGTTGAACTCATATACCTGTATTTTGTTTGGCTGGAAACCACAGGTGTGGGTTCAATTCCAGACTTGAAGGGCAGCTATGGGCCATAGTCTCAGTGGTTCCGCCAGGCTCTATCGGACCTGCAAACCTGGTTCCCACCTTTTTTTTTTTTTTCTCCAAATAATTTGAGTTTTGTTCCACATTGTTCTCCCTCTCTATCAAGGATCTCCTACATAGATCCCCTTCCAAGTGGATGACAGTGGTAGCCGGGCACCATCTAGTTCTTCTGGTCTCATAGTTGTATAGGTTGCAGAGCGGATGGTGCACCAGTCACTAGGACTAATTGTTTCCATGAATTTTGGTTTTCTTCATTCTTCTTTGCTCTGGAGGAGGAGACACCCATCATTGTATCTAGATGGCAGCTTGCTAGCTTTTAAGATCTCAGTTGCTACTCGCTAAAGTAGGAGATGGAACAATGTTTTGTATAGTATGTTATGCCAATTGAGCATGATGTCCCCTGCGACTATGGTCCCAAGCCTGCAGGTTCAACTACTTGGTCCCTCTGGGTAGCTGGCTGTGACCAAGCAGTGACCACAACCTTCCCCTTGTCAACTCTACTATACAACTGGGAATTCTGATCATTCACATAAACTTATAGGACCATTGTCTGCCAACTCTATATATGTTCTTGGATACCCTCCCCATTTCGTAAACATACCTAATCATTTAGCCTGTCCACCCATCTATCCACCCATATACCCATGTTTTCCTTCACTGACAATGTGGTACTACTGTATGTGCAAAAGGGTTCATCTTTGTTGTCTGTACCTCCCATGTACCTCTCTATGTCTTTCTCTTCCTCAATGCCACCATATTGGTCACTCACATTTGGTACATTTCCCTTCTCTTCACCCAAATCAATACTTATCTCTATCTAACAGCCTTCCCTCCCCTCCCCTCCCACCCCTGGTAACCAACAAAGAAAATTTCCTCCCATAGATAAACCTTTCCTTGACTTTTACAATAACAAATTAATATAATATTTGTCCTTTTGTGACTGACTTATTTCACTCAGCATAATGTCCTCCAAGTTCATCCATGTTATGCGGTGTTTTGCAGATTCTATATTATTCTTTAGTGTTGCATAGTATTCCATTGTGTGTATGTACCATAGTTTGGTTATTCATTCCTCAGTTGATGGTCATCTAGGTTGTTTCCATCTTTTGGGTATCGTAAATAATGCTGCAATGAACATATCTGTTCTTGCCATGGCTCTCACTTCTTTAGGGTATATACCTAGTAATGGAATAGCTGGGTCAAATGGTATTTCTAATTCCAACTTTTGAAGGAATCGCCATACTGCTTTCCACAATGGTTGTACCATTTTACAGTCCCACCAGCAGTGTATGAGAGTCCCAATCTCTCCACAACCTCGCCAGCATTTGTTATTTTCTGTCTTGTTGAACTTTGCTACTAGTGCTGGTCTGTGCAAGATCTTAATTGTCTGAATTCTTTTTTTTTTTTTTTTCCAAGCAGACATTTTTTATTTTTATTTTTCCTAAATACTGGGAGCAATAGTATAACCTTCCAGACTAAGCTTTTTAGTCCTATGGTATTTTAAAAATATTTTCACTACAAAAGGAAATTAATTTTACAGTGAATTTTTAGGACAGATTTTGCACACAATGCATTTAAATAAATCTTAGGTTTACATTGTCCATTATCCCCTTCATCCAGTTTTTGTTTTTAAATTAAATGTATCTGGATTGTGCATTTGTAATGTTAGGATCCACATATCTGCTTTTTAATGTGGGTCATGGTCACCTTTTCCTTAGTGGAAACTTATCTGAAGTTATAATCAAGTTTCATTTGTAAATGTGATTTCATTTATGTTCATTTCACATGGAGGTTTGAGGGACACAGCTGCAACCAGAAGACTGTATCTTTTCCCTTGGCCAGACCAAAAACAAGAGGAGGATGGCTTTTGTAGAATTTATAGGGCTTCTGTAAAGGTAACTTCAGAGCTGCAGATTGGTTTTGTCTTAACAAAACTGTACCTTCAGGAAGCTTGTGGCTAAGCAGTAGGCCATTTTATTCTGGGCACCTCATTGCCTTTGATTTCAAGTGAAAATTCAACACTTTGTCTCTTACAATATGAACTCAATTTCTTGTTTAGTTTATTGCTCATGATGTCACCTCACAGCTATCCCTCCATCATATTTGGCAAGTAATAGACCATGGGAGTCTAAAAAGAAGTCAGATCTTACTACTTCACTTGACATGGGGACATCAAGAGAGGGAGCATGGTACAAAATGAAAGTGGTGGATTTCGTGTTAGCACAATTGAATTTGAAATGGTAAATCATTCATTTGGGGAGTGAAGAACGCCACTTGCCCTTGGTCACATGATTCATAATAGAGCGAGGATAAGAATTAAAGCCATATAACCCCTAAAACCACAATCCCTTCATTTTTTTATTTTTTATTTTAACTAGGCAGAAAGAGATTTGGACATAGGTTTGTTAAATCCCATCCCATTGCCTGCAAAGTTATATGTATATCTTCAATGTGCTCTTGTCTATTCAGTTAATGAAACCTGTGACAGCCAGAACTCGATGGGTACTGCCTTGTTTTTCAGGGTCTTGCATGTTTTCTACCTTTGACAGGGAGCACTCTTATCACTTTTCTATCAGTCTCTATTAGTGGAAAATATTTGCATTTTCCTTATCTGACAGGTTTCTGCCTTACACAAATTTTGGCTTTTGCAGGTTTTACTGTACTTAGATATACTGTGCTATGATGGTTTTCCTCATTATCTTTGTTAGTAATGTGTCTAAATCCAACTTACATAATATAGTCCTCAAATGTTTCTTCTATTTCTTTTGATTTTGTCCCACAGAGGAACACTTTCTGATCTCATTTTAAAAATCTCAGAATCTCAGAGTCAATCTGCAGACTTTATTCTGTGCTAGTCAGATCACTTAATGCAAGATTCATCTTTACAGTATTTCTCAGGGATGACCATTAGTCTCTACTTGCATACTTCCTGAGACAGTGTTCTCACTACCTCACAAAGCATCTACTATCTCATGATTGATGAGTTCTAGCTATTAAAATATATGTATGTTGTTGTTATTGGTTATTGTCTAGTTGATTCCTACTCATGGTGACTCATGTGTACAAAGTAGAGCTGCTTTATAGGGTTTTCAAAGCTGTGATCTTTCAGAAGCAGATCACCACCTCTGTCTTCTGAGGTGCCTTGGGTGGGTCTAGACCAGCAGTCTTTTAGTTAGTAGTGCTTCACTGCCTGCACCACTCAGGGCTGCCTATAATGAAATTATAAAGAGTAAAATCATTACTTTTAAAACAACTTTGAGACACTAGCTCTAGTTTACCTTCTAGAACAGAAATTTCATATTGGAGTCTCCAAATGATCCTTTCTAAAACTCTATTTTCTTTGTCCCACATGGTGTTTCTTTGTTTGAAAACTGAACCAACATTTAATAAATCAAGTAATTTCACATAAAATAAGGATTTCTGGCTTTTCTTGAAATAAAAAGATGTGGCAATACTCTACCTACTTTCCCACAGAACAACAATTAGCTGACCTGAGTGAGAACTACCTCCTTTAGATGGGGCATATGTTCTCCAGTTCTCTAAAGCCCTCCTCTCGTTGGGATTTCTATGTCCTGTGGAGAGTACTGCTTACAATTTATCATGGTGCATGGACTATAGTGTTTCTAACATCTGGATAGCTTCACACCCATATGATACCTTTCTGGATACTGTAGTCATTGATTTGAATTTGTGGCCCCTAGATTAAGCGCTATGAAATGATTTACTACCATTTCAAGTTCAGTATCGCTGAAACATAAAGTAAGCTCCCTCCTCTTCATGCAAGACTTTTCAAGTATTTTAAATCCACTATCTCTCTTTAGTCTTCCTTTTTGTACGGTAACATGTTTCAGTTCCTTTAATCATACCTCGTATAGCTTCCAGGGGCGATTACTCCTCTGAACATGTTCTAGTTTTTCTAAA
>NW_006921630.1:369684-377883 GCF_000298275.1 Orycteropus afer afer
AAAAAAAAAAAAAACGAGTTGCCATCAGTAAGGTTTTCAGTGGCTGATTTTTCAGAAGTAGATTGCTACACCTTTCTTTCTAGATGCCTCTGGGTAGAATTAAACCTCCAACCTTCTGCTTAGCAAGAAGTACATTAGTTAATGTACTTTGCACCACCCAGGAACTCCTCTAGTTTATCTAGGTCCCTTTTTAAAACATGGTCTCCAGAATTGACCACAGTGGTGAAGTGTTGGAACCAAGAACTCCTGGTATCCTTTACAACTCCTGAATTTTAGGTATCTTCAGAATCTGGTAAGCATTGTAGGTGTGGTGTATGTTTTTGTTTTGTCTGAACAGCTTCTAGCTTTCTTCAGGGCATAGCACTCTCTTCCTCTCTGGGCACAGCTCCTGCCCAAGCTCTAGTTGGAGAGTTGCTCACTGATTATGAGATCCCTTTTCCTAGGTCACAGAGATACATTCTAGGATGGGTACTGTCACAAATCAGGCATATAGGAGAGTTCCCCCTACCCTGCCCCCACGGACTTTTCTAACCATAGCTTGTAAAGAAATTTTTTCTCTAATTGGTTTCTGGGATTGTAAGGAGGTTAAGCATGAAGCTACAGGTGGAGGGCTCCCTACCTGATAGGAATGCTGGTCAGAAAGAAGCCACCACACAGGGAAAATCAGAGAGAAGAGTCACAAGGAGAAATACAAGATAACAACATTAAAGTCCCTGGTTCCAATCATCCCTAAGGCGATCCTTTCCGTAGTTTTGGGTATTCAAGCCTGTGTATCCTTCTTCTTCCCTCCCTCCCTCCCTCCCTGTCTTTCCTCCTCCCCTCTCTCTTTTAACACCTTTTTTCTGATAATTTAACTTGCCTTTCTCTAGCTTGCCATCAAGCAAGAAAATCCTACCTTATTGGCTGACTAATGGAAATATAACTGCATAAGAGAACAAATGGCTACCTGACTGAATGAGAAAATGGTTCCTCAAAAGGGCAATGATTTTCCTGTGATTTCTATCCACAGATAACAGTTCAGGAACACATATTTTGGGAAAATAATTATGTATTAAATTGACTTCAACTATGTTTTATTCATCTTTCTATCCAAGGAACAGTAAGTTAATAGTAAATGATGGTTTAATTTAATTGATTAGAATTTTAGAGTATGTGAGTAGTCATGCCATGGTCCTAGAATAAGTAACAATTGCCTTAATCTTTGTATATGCAAAATCTGACCTCCCACTTATTCCAAAGATTTATAAAGATCTGCAAGGAACTTTATTATACACATTTGGGGTTAGTGGTTTTGAGTGTTTTGGGGCCAGGAGACATATGTTTAAATAGACCTTAGTGAAGAAAAAGCCAGGGCTGTTTTGATTGTTCTGATCTCTACTTATGTGGGAAGAATTTGTGAGCCCTGAATTTGACTTTCAGTCCAGATTTGGGTTTCCAGCTGGGGAGGGAGAAAATAGTGGATGACTTCCTCTATTAGCTCAGGGTTGTGAAATAAAAAAAGACCCATTGCAGAGAGACATCTAGCCTGAGGTTAGCTTTGCATATCACTATGCACCTTTTCTAAGAAACTTGCCAACCCATGCTTTAATTTATTTTGGGTCTGAGGGTGGGTTACTGCCCCTCTCCTAGCTCAACGTAACTGCACAAAGGCTTAAAACATCTTTCTGGGTCTGAGTCTGTCATATGTCTCTGTATGTGTATGTATGTATGTACTTGGAAATCACCGTGTTCTTTGAATAATAAATGAGAACACCCTGGTCTAGGTTTGACATGTTTATACTTGTTTTCAGTTTAATTAAAAACAAGAACCCTAAGATAAATGGGCATTTGTATTTAGATATACATGGACAAATATCCTCAAATAGAGGTGACATTTTTTGAAGTTTTGTATTTAGAAATATGTGTATAAAAAGTTATAAAGTTTCACAGATTGTATTAATTCAGGAAAATTAGAATACTTTTCCAGATATTTTGTTCCTTCACAATTGGAAAGTTTTTCTTATGTATTTCTCCTTATTTATATTGCAAAATAAGAAAAATGATGATATAAAAACTGAAACCAAATTAAGCATTGTATATACTTTATGTTCTTAAGCAAAAAGAAAAAGTGACCTTAGATTTGAAAAGGCACTAAAAAAAAAAAAATTGCATTTCAATTACTGGTATATTTTATTTCCAAAATGTTGCTTTCTCATAACTTCCTGTTAAAGAAAATTTACACCTATAATTATGTGTATATGTATACAAAAACTATCCATTTAGTTTGATCTGATTTATGTGTCTTTCATTATTTTATAATAGTAGTTGCTACTTAGGCCTAATTTATCTCAAATTTCTTTTGACCAGCAACATAAATTTAGAAAATTTCTGATTAGAGATACATCCTGAAGTCATACAATAAATCAAATATAATCAGTTCTTCCTGGAATTAACCTTTGGTAATGACTCAATACCAATTTCCCCTAACCCATGTATGTGATAACATAAATCTAAACAATGGTTACAGTTGACGTCAGCAATATTAATTGACTAATGTGTAACGAGTCCTTGAAAAATCATCCCAAGGCAAGTCATTTAAAATATTGACTTCTATGTGCTTTACTTTGCTAATAGTTTTCCTTCATAGTATATTATTACTTGGAAGCCTGCTGGGCTAGCATTAACTGGCTATGGTCAACCTTGCTCATTGCTTATATAAAATATGAGGTGATATTTACATATATATATATGTAATGAGTAGAAACCCACTCATAATTCTGTGTCTAAAAGTTAAAAGCACAGAAGTAGCAACAGCAAACAAATTTTTAGAGTTGATAGAAAAATTTTTCTCAGAATTTATTACTACCTAAATTTTAGTTTTAACTTTTTTAAAAGTTATCTTTCTTAACAATTCACTTCTATAATTACAAGCAAACAAGCAAAGAATGACAGACCTTTGTGTGAAAATGTATTATTACTGCAGAATTATTCTAGATGAAACTGCCCTGTCCCCCTTCATTCTCATGTCCATCTCTGAGGACACTTTTTCTCAAACTACCAATTCACAGCTTCATCTCTGTCCAAACTAATGAAACAAAAAACTATAGGAATTAAAATGGGAGAAAATGAGCTAATAATGAACTACTGTACTCCTTGGCTTTTGTGAGACCTCTTTTGTCTTGGCTAATGTAATTTTTCAATCAGAAATGGGGAAGTCTTTCTTGAGGTTATGTCTGTACAAATGGTTGTAGAAGAGCCAAGAGACTCCATTTCATTCTTTTCATTAGTCAGAGAAGAGTGATTGCTTCCTTCAGTTTGTGACCCTGATCAGTCCTTAAGTGGCTGAGTAAAAAAACAACACATGTCTCTAGAGGAAGGATTTCTAATGGCTTTTCTGTGGTCAATTACCCCTGGGATGCTCACTATCCCAGATCACCATGGTGATGCCACACCATTCAGCCTCCCTCTGAATCTTTTATAATAGTGATGCCAGCATCTCATTTATAAAATTAACACATTGTGGTTCACAATCTCTTGTGGAATAAATGACTGAAAAATAGGTGAACATAGATCAGCACAAAGAATAACTTCTGGTGTAAGTTCTTTGATAAGTCTGGATGCAGCTCCTTCAGAAAATAAGCAAGGATGATTTTTATTGTTGCACGTACGAATGGCCTATTGAGCAATTAAGAAAAAAAAGGTTTCCAGTTTTATTATCCATTCTCTTCCAAACATCTGATTCAAGACATGCTAGCTATTTTCATCATCTTTTCATAAGTCTAAACCATTTGTTTGAGAACATTAGGTCAAGGTGGTAATAAGACAAGGTCCTTATCCACATTTCTTTAAACTTAAATGAGATGTGTGAAAATCTAAGTCAGAAATGTCTGGCAGTGTAGTGGTACAATTAGCTATTACAGAGCAGTGAGGCTAGAGATAGAATTAGTTGTATACTTCCATTCTGATGTACCCAATATATCCAGAAACCTTTTCTTGAAATGGTCAAGAAAATCAATATGGTTGATTCTTGATCAGCATTTCTTGGAAAAGAAATTATTGTTGAGTTATGCCTAAACAGTTTATATATATTATTCTTAAAAGTCTTTTCACTCCTGCTATGTTCCATGAATGAATTTCCTAGTGAAATAGATACTGAATCTCATCATAGCTTTTAAATAAGAAAAAAATCTAGATTTTTTTTTTTTTTTCAGATGGTATAGGCATGCTACTAGGACAATTGGACAACAATGTGTTCTCTTCTTATAAAAGGCAGATGAGTCATTTAGGAGGCTTGTGCATGGCATGACTAAATAGTGTTTTGTTTTGTTTTCTCTCCCAATAATTTATTTCACATCCATTTACAACATGAACCACTATGAGATCTTCTGAAGTTAATTGTGTGGCTTGATTATCAAGAAAGAACCTCTGACATTCAATTGCTTTGAGGAAAAGTGGTACAACATGATCAGGTGTCTATTCTGTCAATATCTCAGGTTTCTCTTTGAGGCTTGTCAGTAAAACTGGCTTATATACTGAGTACAAGACTCTAGTGCTCTATATAATTAAACAACTGGGGAGTAAACATATTGTATTCATGATCCATTGCTACTGTAAAAAATAATTTCTACAAACTTAGAGGCTTTAAAAAATAAAAATTCTTGGTCTTATGGTCTTGTAAGTCAGAAGTCTGGTACAAGTCTTATTGGGCTAAAATCAAGGTATCAACACATATATGTTCCTTTCTGTAGTCTCTTGATGTCAGGACCTAAGGGGGTGACTTGAAAGTTTCATATTTTTCTTTTTTCATTAGGTTGATCTCTGGACACCGTGAAGGACTTCCTGAAGTGGTTCTTTAAGTTCATTGTCAATTGATTCTCTGATCTCTGTTATGTACATTCTGCAGTGTGGTACCACATCTTTACCCTTTGTGATACCCTGGAACATTGCTGAAGAAATTGGCTGACTCATATCAAGCCTTTCATCAAGAAGGTAATTTTCAAAATATGAGAAAAATAGGGAATACGCATGAAAATAATCAAGCACTACAAAAGAGCTTACAGTAAGACTCTCTCCTAATCCAGACTACCATTTTCCATCATAGAGGAACAGTTTCCTGTGTGTTCTTCTAGAAGTAACAATTTCCTGTACATTCTTCTAGAATATTTCCATGTATGTACATACAGATATATAAATATATTCTTTTTCTTATACAAATGAGAGTATATCAAATGCACTAATCTGTATCTTACTTTTGTTCACTTAATACATTTTGGAGCTCTTCACATATCAGCAGATAAAAACCCCCTTTATATTTGCTAATGGCTCATAGTAATCATTTAAGTATAGACTATGTGCAGTTTCAGGATGGAAGCCACATTTGAATGCTTAGCTGTGTTTCTTAATTGGGGATGTCCTAGAGTTTTCGGTAGAATCCAGTCCAAGACAGAAAAGAAAATGTTATGTAGAGGAGTAATGTAGGTTGCATTAATATTTATTTATTAATTAATATTTCTGTTTCTTTCCTGTGGTGTGGGGATTTTACACTTTGACTTGAACGAATGCATGGCCATAAGACTTGCCTTGGCCAATGCAATGTGTGAAATGTGTCATTTCTAGGCAGAAGTTATAAGCACCATCTCATGGTTTCCCATTATTTCTTTTCTCTCTGCCACAAAAATTGCTTATGTCACAGATGGGTTCCATCCACATTATGGGATGAAGATAACATGGACAGAGCTGTAACTGGTCCATAATGGATGGGTAGCATGAGTAAGAAATAAAAACTTTACCATAAGTAACTACTACTTATAAGTCATTTGTAAAAACAGCATAATCTAGCCAATTCTGTCTGGCACAGGAAGCAACCGAAGGAAGACTCAAGGAGTGCAAAAATATTTTAAAACAGTCCTTTCTGTTGTGAAATGACTTTCCAGTGATCCTATCTTTCCTAAGTCCCTTCTTTCCAATTCATTGAACAAATGACCAAGAAAATCACTAATAAATAATACAATGTAGTACTCATTGTCTCATTTTCCTTAATCAACTCTTTAAATTTTTCCCAGGTTATTTTGTCTCCAGATCAAAGTAATCAATACTTTTGTGCTTTAAAAGCAAGGAAACACACACACACACACACACACACACACACATTGATGGTAGATACCTGTTTTCCGTGGAGTTCTGCCCATGATGAAGTCACTGTGACTAAATTTCCCCTCCCACCATAAACTACTAAAAAACTGAACAAAATACATAAAGCAACTGTTGCAGACATTGGATAATAAACAGCACAGGACTATGATTTCTGAAAGTAGAGAAACAAGTGATATAAGCCCTAATATTGCCCAACTTTCTGCCTGAAGGTACTTTCCTCATTCTAGTTAAAGGAATGGATCCCAGGCAGAGCACTGTAGAATTGCTGAATTACAGAGTAGAGAGTGGAATTCAGGAAGGGTGAGGTGACTGGAATATTAAAGACACAGTACTGAAGAAAAGGAAGATGAACAGGAAAAGAGGTTCAAATATCTCATAGGGGTTCCTTGAGTCTGTTGTTGAATACTTAACTGTGTGCATGGGGTAAATAAAACTCCCACAAGGCTGTGCAAAGAATGATGAGGGACCTGTAAGCTGAAGGGTCCCCACAGCTCAGACAAGGCTGGGAGATATACAAGTTCTGAGCAAACAGAATGGGGAAACTTTGTTGAAAATTTGGGACATTTGCTAGACATGTGGAGGGGTCATACCTTAATAGTGGAATTAACCAATCCTGAGAATTAAGACTACTCAAGACCCACTTTACAAATCTTTAAAAGCTTCAGAAAGCTCAAGGTGACCTTCAAGTGATCTAACTCACAGTCAGAACAAAGCACAAGGAAAAGTACAAAATCCAGCATTCAACAACATAGAATTGACAATTTTATTAGAAAATATATAAATTACTAAACATTAAAAACTAAAATATTCATATCCTGGAGAAGATATAAGTCAATAGAAACATACCTAGAAACGACAAAATTAGCAGAAAAGACCTTTAAAATAACTATTATTAATGCGCAATGAGGAGAAAAATGGAGTATGTATAGAAAAACAGAAAAATAAAATGCCTGAAATGAAAATTTCATTGTATGAAATTAATAACAGATTAAATGGTGCTGGAAAAAAAATCAGTAAACTTTAACACAGCAATGAAAATACCCAAAATGAATATATAGGATTGGGAAAAAAAATTGAACAACTTTAGTGATGCTGGAGAAAATTTCACGCAGTCTGACATATATGTACTTGAAGTTTGGAAAGTAGGGGAGGGGGAGGATAGAAAATTATTTCTATAAATATTCACTAAAATTTTTCTACATTTGATGAAAACTATAAGCCCACAAATCTCAGAAGCTCAAATAACTCTGTCTTAGGCTGGGCTCTCTAGAGAAGCAGAACAAATGAAGCACATATATACGGATAGGAGAGAGAGAAGAAAAAAAAAATGTCGAGAAAATGGCGTATTCAGTTGTAGAGACTGGCAAGTCCCGAGTCCATAGGTCAAACATCAGCTTCTCCTGACTCATGCAGCTGCAGAGTCTGATGAACCCAAAATCCGGAGGCAGTACAATAAGCTGCTAGCTGCAAAGGCTAAAGAATCCAAGATTGCCAGGCAAAATTACTGGCACTTGACTCACAGGCTGTGATGGCAATAATCCCAAGGTCAGTAGGCAGTGTGGTAGGCCACTGGTTCAAGTCCAGGAACCAGGGTTGATAGTGAACCAGGTGTAGGATCCAGATCTAGCAGAAAGCCAGAGATCTTACCCAAAATGTTCATATATATTGGAGGCAGGCCACATCCTGGAGGAAACTCTCTTGACTGATTGGCTGCTCATAGCAGATCTCATCATGGAGGTGATTACATTATATCTCATTATGGGGATAACTACATCATAACTGCTAAACCACTTACAACCATGGCCCAACCAAGTTGATAGACAAGCTTAACTATCACAAACTCCAAGCAGGATAAACACAAATAAAACCATATGAAAGCACATCATAATTGAATTTATTGGGGGGTGGGGGGAAAGCAGTGATACAGAAAAAATCTTAAAAAGTTATCTGGGGAAAAAAAAAAGATATACTGTGGATGTTGTTGTTGTTGTTGTTATTTGCCGTCGAGTTGGCCCTGACTCATAGCGACCCCTCCTTGGGTTTCCGAGGCAGTATCACTATGGAAGT
>NW_006921630.1:377983-378529 GCF_000298275.1 Orycteropus afer afer
AGGAATTCTATGAAACATGTTGTTGTTGTTATGTGTTCCGAGGCAGTATCACTATGGAGTAGGATTGCCCAACCTTCCTTCCGAGGAGTGGCTGGTGGGTTTGAACTGCCAGCCTTCTGGTTAGCAGTCAAGTGCCTTAGCCACTATGCTACTATGGATAGAGAGATAAAAACAAGAATCACCAATTTTGTCATCTGGAACTATTCAAATGAGAAGACAAATGACAACTTTAAAATGTTGGCACTAAAAAATAAAATAACAACAACAAAGTTCCTGTCAAAGTATAATTTTACAGCCAATGAACATTTCTTTCAAAAATGAAAGTGAAATAATGACTTTCAAGAAAAAGAAAAGCAGAAAGGATTTGTGTCCAGCAGAAGTGAAGTACAAAACACATTTAAAAAGACATCCTTGAGGCAGAGATTAAGACCTAATCAAAAAATTAAGAAGATGTATATGTGGTGAATATGTTGGTAAATGTAA
The DNA here is from genome assembly GCF_000298275.1 of Orycteropus afer afer. Classification (NCBI taxonomy): domain Eukaryota; kingdom Metazoa; phylum Chordata; class Mammalia; order Tubulidentata; family Orycteropodidae; genus Orycteropus; species Orycteropus afer. The sequence goes on from NW_006921630.1 coordinate 378,467, forward strand.
ATTTTTTTTCTCATTTTAAAATTTTGTGAAAAGATAATCAACTATTTAAAGCAGAACTAATAT
>NW_006921630.1:379093-381395 GCF_000298275.1 Orycteropus afer afer
CTCCTCGGAAGGAAGGTTGGGCAATCCTACTTCCGTAGTGATACTGCCTCAGAAACCCAAGGAGGGGTCGCTCTGAGTAGGGGGCCGACTCGACGGCACATAACAACAACAATTGTAAACTCTAGGGCAACCACAAAAACAAAACATAATGATGGATTCAATAAGTCAATAGTTTATTGTTGTCAGTTGTTTTCCTGTAGTTTCTGACTCATGGCAATCCCATGTGTGCAGAGTAGAATTGCTCTGTAGGGTTTTTAAGGGCGCTCTGGTGGCATAGTGCCTAAGGCATTTGACTGCTAACCAGAAGGCTAGAGGTTCAAACCCACCAGCCATTCCTTGAAAGGAAAGTTGGGCAACCTACTGTAGAGATACCACCTCAGAAACCCAAGGAGGGGTCGCTAAAGCTGTGACCTTTAAAAAGCAGATTATCCTGTCTGTCTTCCAAGGTGCCTCTGAATGCGTTTGAATTGTCAACCTTTCAGCTAGTAGTGGAGCACTTAACCATTTCCGCCACCTAGCCACCCTAATAAACCAATAATGGAGATAAAATTTAATCATAAGAAGTATTCAATTGAATCCAAAAGAAAACAGAAAAAGAGAGAACAAAGCAAAGAATTGAAGGGAAAAATTGAAAAGAACTAGAGATAGTGAATTCACACTTAACTATATCAATAATCATATTTAATGTAAATTATCTAAACAGGCAAACATTGTTAAAATGGATTAAAATAATAAGAACCAATTGTATGTTGTGTAAAAGTATCTACGTTATATAGAAATAAAAAAATACGTTAAGGATAAAAGGATGCAAAAAGATACACCATACAAATACTAACCAATGAAATCTGAATTTGTTGTAATAACATCAGATAAAGTAGATTTCAGAACAAGGTATATTGTAAGGAATAATGACACAGAAAAAGCATTTTATAAAACACAACCACCATTTATGATTAAGACTCTCAGCAACAAAGGAACAGAAGTAAATTTCCTTAATTTTTCTTAAGAACATCCACTAAAATTCTATAGTATGTATCATACTTAATGGTGAACAACTGAATATTTTTCCACATAAGACCATGAATAAGTCAAAGATGTTTGTTCTTATAACTTCTATTTACCATATTACTGGTGGTCCTAGCCAGCACCACAAGGCAGGAAAAAGAAATGAAAAGAATACAGATTGAAAAGGAGGAAGAAAAAGTTTTCATTTGTAGACAACATGACTGTACAATAGATAATCCCAAGTTATCTTTTTTTTTTTAAAGGAGGGTATTAAACTAATAAGTACATTTATCAGTATCAGAAGATATAAGATCAATATACAAAAATCAATTGTATTTTAAAATACTAGCTATAAGCAATTATAAAATTAAATCAAAATTTAGTACCTTTACAACAGCAATAAGAAACATGAAATTATAAAACACTTATGAATAATTTAGAAAAATACTTATAATAACCACACAATGAAAACTATAAAACATTGTTGAGAGAAATAAAAGAAAGCTTAAATAAATGGAGAGATATTATGTTCATGGGTCCAAAGATACAACCCTGTTAGTCAAGTCTCTCCAAGTACATAAGCAGATACAGTGCAATTCCAATCAGGATCCCAGAAGGCCTTTCTGATTAATTGACAAGCTTATTTTAAAACTTATATGAAAATGTTACAAGTCTAGAAGAGCTGAAATCATTTTGGAAAAGTAAAACAGTAAGTGTACTACGTTGTCTGATTTCAGTTATCAGCACAAATCTATACTATTCAAGAGGAGTTCTGGTGGCATAGTACCTAAGGTATTTGACTGCTAACCAGAAGGCTGGTGGTTCAAACTCAACAACCACTCCTCGGAAGGAAGACTAGATAATCTACTTCTGTAGAGATATTGCCTCAGAAACCCAAGAAGTGGTCACTATGAGTCGCAATCGACTCCTTGGCAGTGAGTGATATAAATATATACATATATACATACACACACACACATATTTATATATATCTCTACAAAAGCAGATTGCCCAAGCTTCCTTGCAAGGGGTGGCTGTTGTTGTTATTGGACCCAACTCATAGCGACCCTTCCTTGGGTTTCTGAGGCGATACCATTATGGAAGTAGATTGCCCAACCTTCCTTCCGAGGAGTGGCTGGTAGGTTTGAGCTGCCAGCCTTCTGGTTAGCAGTCAAGTGCTTTAAGCACTATGCTACCAGAGCTCCTGAGGAGTGGCTGGTGGGTTTGAACCCATATATATATGTGTGTGTGTGTGTATATATATATATATATATATATATAATCTCTGGTGTTATAG
>NW_006921630.1:385020-387809 GCF_000298275.1 Orycteropus afer afer
AAGAATGTTGATGGGATCTGGATTGGGATTGCATTGAATGTATAGATTGCTTTGGGTAGAACTGACATTTTCACAATGTTCAGTCGCAAAAGACTTTTTTAAAGTACTGAAGAACATAGATGTCTCTTTGAAGACTAAGTTGTGCCTAGCCCAAGCCATGGTGCTTTCAATCACCTCATATGCATGTGAAAGCTGGGCAATGAATAAGGAAGGCCGAAGAAGAGTTGATGGTTTTGAGTTGTGGTGTTGGCGAAGAATATTGAAAGTACCACGGACTGCCAGAAGAACTAACAAGTCTGTCCTGGATGAAGTACAGCCAGAATGCTCCTTGGAAGCAAGAATGGCCAGATTTTGTCTCACCTACTTTGGTCATTTTGTCAGAAGGGACCATTCCCTGGACAAAGATATCATGCTTGGTAAAGTGGAGGGTCAAGGGAAAAGACAAAGGCCCTCAATGAGGTGGACTGACACAGTGTGAGCAATGATAGTCTCAGGTATATCAAAAATTGTGAGGCTGGCACAGGACCACCCAGTGTTTCATTCTATTGTATGTAGGGGTCACTATGAGTTGGAGCCAACTCCATGGCACCTAACAACAAGGACAACAATGACTAATTCAAGGAGCACTGTTGGCACAGTCGTTAAGCCCTGGGCTACAAAAAACCAAACAAAACATACTTACTGCTGTCGAGTCAGATCCGACTCATAGCAACTCCTCCTTGGGTTTCTGAGGCAGTATCACTATGGAAGTAGATTGACCAACCTTCCTTCTGAGGAATGGCTGGTGGGTTTGAACCACAGCCTTCTGGTTAGCAGTCAAATGCCTTAGGCATATGACACCAGAGCTCCCAAGCCCTGGGCTGGCTAATCCTAAATCAGAAGTTCAAATCGACCAGCTGCTCCTTGGGAGAAAGATGAGCCAGTTTACGTCCACTATCCATACATTTCCTACTCTGCCCTCTAGGTTCATTAAGAGTAGGAATGAATTATAAATAATAGATTTTTAATGACTAATTCATCTAACTCTTAGTGACCCTATAGATTAGACAGAGTATAACTGCCCCACAGGGTTTCCAAGACTGTAATTTTTACCAAAGCAGAATACCACACCTTTCTCTCATGGAGTAGCTGGCTGGTGGGTTCCAACCACCAACTTTTCAGTGTGCAGCTGAATACTTTATTTCTGAGGAGAGGACTTGTATATGCTAATAAACTAGGAGTGTTCTTTGGGAATCCCGTGAGGATTTACTAGTTCTGACCAATATAACGGGAGAGGTTTCACAGAGGAAGAGATTTCTGAGCTCCTCCCTAAATGGGGAGTTTGATAGCTGAAGATTGGAAAAGGACATTCTTTTTGGCTGGGTCAGCAATGTAATATCTACATGATCTTATCGGAGGCGATTGTGATAGCTCAGATTTCTTAAAAGTAAAGAGCCCCAAGCTCACAATGGGAGCAATCAGGTAGGAGGATAATTAACCTGCAGCCTGTTCATGGACTTCCTGCTGAACCCAAACAGATTTCTCAGACCAGTGACTCATCAGTAGAACAAACTATGCGTACCTGTTGCATGAAAGTAGTGCTTTTGGTTTATTTTTATCTTGCTTCTGTAATTCTTTGTTTCATTATTAATATCCAGTGAATTTGGCAAGACAGGCTTAGAAATTCACTAAGCTCCACTCTGGGTTTTTTGGTTTTATTTAATTTTTACTTGTTATGCATTTCTGTGGCCAAGAGAGGGGAGTTTCTTCCCCTGTATACTGCTCTAGTCCTTCATGAAATATGTTCTTCTCTACGAGATAGAGTAGCAGTCACTTTTGCTGTTTGTTCTACAATGTGAAAGACATGAATCCCTTACTGTGGTATACTAGTGGAACTAATGTTTACTGAGTCTTGCACTATGCACTTTAAAGCTTTTTATCATTTAGTCTTCAAACTGACCCCTGAAGGAAGTGTTTTCCCATTTTATGAATAAAATTCAAAGTAGGGAAGTAACCTAGTCAAAGTCAGCTAGCTCAAACATGAGGTGTTCTCCCTGGTAACTTTTTCTGATGGCTCTTCCTTTCATCACTGGACAACATGTTCTTTGTTTTTTAACTTTTTGTTATGATTGAGGTGAAAGTTTACAGGGCAAATTAGTTTTCCATTCAACCGTTCATGCACAATTTCTTTCATGACATTGATTGCAATCCCGACAGTGTAACAGCACTCTTCCCACTTCCTCCTTGTGTTTCCCATTTCCATTTTTACTTCTTCCCTATCTCTTCCTCCCTTCTGAGATCTCTACCTGGGCAAACACTGTCCTTTTGATCTCGTGTGGTTGATCGGTCTAAGGAATGTGTACTTCCCATTTCTATCCTTTGTGTCAAATACCGAAAGCTTAACTCTCTCCTTTGTGAAAGACAGGCTTTCACATTGGAGAAAAGTTTTATTACAAACACTCCTATCCTCATCACTTACCATTCCTGCCCTCTCTAGTCTTTTCTTTTTAAGGCAAAACAGTTTCCTTATAAGCCTTGTGTTAAAGGAAGAAAGATGCAAAAAAAAAAAAAAGTGAGTGCCTATTTGACTATCCTTAGGAATCTAATTGTCTCACAAAGATCCCGTGAAGGCAGATCACATAAATTTGTGTGGATGGTTTTTCTCAGCTACTTCACAGTGACACCTGCCTCTGCCATTTTCAACATTTTCATATATATGACATATATACATACATATATGTGTGTGTGTGTGTATAAGGAGCTCTGGTGGCATAGTGCCTAAGGCACTTGACTGCTAACCAGAAGGCTGG
>NW_006921630.1:388549-396185 GCF_000298275.1 Orycteropus afer afer
TATAATGAGCTCTGGTAGCATAGTGCCTAGGGCACTTGACTGCTAACCAGGAGGCTGGCGGTTCAAACCCACCAGCCACTTCTTGGAAGGAAGGTTGGAAAATTTATTTCTGTAGTGATACTGCCTCGGAAACCCAAGGAGGGATCGATATGAGTCGGATCCGACTCCATGGCACACAACAACAACATACACATATATACATATATATATCTTACTGCTGCTTCAGTTTCCTAGCATTGTGCAAACACTAAAAGATTAGTGAATTGTGAGCCATTTAACCTACAGTCCCTTGTCAACTTTTCCATTCTTACCAAATTTTCATATTTATAGATAATTTTCCTCATCTTTTCTCATAAGAAGATTTTCTTTAGTCAGAGTATTCTTTCCTCATTAATAAGTCAACCCTGCTATGGTGTTTCCCCCTTTCTTCCCCCTGCCTGGGGTGCTTTGACTGGTAGTGGGATTAATTGGGCCATGATCAATCTCCTAAAAGACAGCAAATCAAGAATGACAGGTGGAAGGAAGAAAGTATGAATATTAATTACTAAGATCCCAAACAGAAGCCTTTTAATTATATTAAAACACACAGGCCTGCAGGCAGTGAGATAGTTCCTGCTGTAAATCTGTCGACAGGCCATTACCTCAACAGCTTCCATGACTTTTAATGAATGAATATATACATTTCAAGTGGGGAAGAAAAAAGTACTTTCATATTTATAAATATTAAAAAGAAAGCTATCAATGTGATGAGACATCCATGACAGATGTTTGGGGAAAGGGGGCAAAAGCAGTCACCCCAGACTATTCATCCTAGGCTGTGAAACTAAAGCCTGTGGCTAATATGGGGACCAATGCAATTAAAAACAGATGACTGTTGAGCTGGGTGAGCCAGAGGCTCAACTTCTCTGTAAGTCAGCAAGTGAGGAATTTAAGGAAGTTACATTAACTTTTCAGGTCACTTCAGAACCATTTGCCACAGGAAACAAGGATGTCAGGTGCCTTTCTATGGTACTTGTTTAACATGAAGGAAACATTTAAGGGTTGAAGGGTAAAGGGACATCATGGGGGAAGGGACTGTAAACTGAGAAGAGTCTGGAATTCCAGGGCAATAAAGTAATGAAATTTAAGAGACCAACAACCAAACTCATTGCCATGGAAGTAGATTGCCCCATCTTCCTTCCATGGAGTGGCTGGTGGGTTTGAACAGCCAGCCTTCTTGTTAACAGTCAAATGCCTTAGGCACTATGTTAATCCACTGTTGTTGAGTACATTCCAACTCATAGCAGCAACCTAATAGGACAGAGTAGATCTGCCCCATAGGATTTCCAATTTCTGTAAATTTTTACAGAAGCAGACTGCCATATCTTTCTCCCCTGGAGCAGCTGGTAGGTTTGAACTTCCAAACTTTAACCGCTGCACCACCAGGGCTCCTTAGAAAGTCTAGAGTTACCTTGAAAAGATCCATGGATGAAGGTATCAGGAAATATAGAGACACACTGGTATGAGAACAGGAAGCTAGATGGGAAGGATCCTGGTCACTGATTATTTCATAAACCTAAAAGATTTGAAGAGAACTTTGTGATCAAGTAGACCAATCCCTCTTATTTTAAAGAACTGGAAACTGAAGTTTTGGGGGAGAGGACTGAATTGCCTAATTTCAGAACTGTGGTTAGTAGCAGATATTGGCAGGGAAATCCTATTTAGTTACTTAACTACCTCCTACCCACCTACTTACCTGTTACCTATTCATGGACTACCTCCTACCATAAAATATTTGAGGCCCTTTCAGGTCTCCTGATTGTCAGTTTAGAGGACTTTATACAACTTCTTGCTGTCCTCCCAACTTTAAATAAGAACACATCTGAGGAAACTATTGCATACTATACTTACCTTACATACTCCTGAGAGTCACCAACTGCAGAGAGTCTATAAGGTCCACCCAATCGACTGGGATGTTGTGGTGGTTATGTTAGTGTGTCAACTTGGCTGGGCCTGGGTGAGTGGCTGGGCAGCTGAATGTAGTTATTCCTTATGGTGATATTGGTAATTAACTCCATGGTGGAATCTATTGGAGCAGCTGAGTAGCTGCTTTGGGTATGTGGTCTGCTTCCCATGTAGAAGAAGCAGCTTAGGGAATGGTCTCTAGCTTGTGGCAGGCTTGAACCTTTCATGTAGCTGTGCCATTGTTCACCAGCCTGCCATGCTCTGCTGACCTTGGGACTTTCAATGCACTTGAATTAGGGGCCTGCTGTATGGTTTGGTAACATTGAGACTGTCTCTTGTTACTTATCAACCTTGTGCTTGTCAGCCTTAGCAGCTGAGTGAAGAAAAACCTCCAGCTTCAATGGGTCGGGAGCAGGGGGCAGAGCTGAAGCCCAAGGCTGAGGGGCTTTCACCCAGCCCATAAAGCCTGGCACTTAAAGCCTCCAAACTGTTAGAGAATAAACTTCTGTTTGTTCAAGCCATCCTATTTGTGGTATATTCCTGTCAGAGTGGCACTAGGTAACCAAAACTGATGTCAACCAAAAGACAAATACCTCTGTGAAGATATCCTTGCTTTTGGAAAGCTTGATAAGTATATATATAGACTCATGAGAAGACACCTGAAAACACTCAGATCTTGAATTTCAGCTCTGGTTACTTTGAAAGAAAGGTAAGTAGAAAGTAATTTAGTCTTTTAAGTGCAGTTTTGTGAGTAATCTATGCATTTGAAATCTAGTCTGGAGTTCTCATAACTTCAAAAAACTTGATGTAGGTATTTGAAGAATTAATTGAGCAATTAATCCTGTCCATGAGCATCCTTGTGTGTGGAAGTGTACATGTAAAGGGCAAGTCAGGACAAGTCATGAGTTGGTCCCATTAGCCAGTGAGAGTGCATTCTTAGTCTGGACATACTTCTCAACCACATCTGCCTTTAGCTCAGTAGGAACTCAGGAGCAAGTACGGATGACTCTGTAAAGGAAAAGCAACTAAAAGGTAAATAAAAAAAAAGTAGAAGGAAAATAAGTCATTCACAAAAGGACAAATATTGTATGATCTCACTTTTATAAAAAGACAAGAATTGATATATGTCTTAGGTTGGGTTCTCTAGAGAAGCAAAAACAGTGATTTATCTCAAGGAATTGGCGCACCCAATTGTAGATGCTGGCAAGTTCCAAGTCCATGGGTTAGATGTCAGGTTGGATACTTCTCCTGACTCACATAGCTATAGGGGCTAACAAACCCAAGAAAGCTGCTGCAGACTGTGGAAGCTGATGAGCCCAAGATTTACAGGTAAGACAGCAGCCTGCTAGCCCACAGGCTTCAAAAGCTAACAATTCCAAGACTGACAGGCACATGGCAGGCCATTGGTTCAAGGCCAAAAAACCAGAGGTCAGAAGATGATGAGCTGGATGCAGGATCCAGACTGAGGAAAAAGCCAGGGAGGTTACCAGAATGTCTATATATATTGGAAGCAGGCTACACTCCTGAGAAAATTCCATTTCAACTAATTGGCTGCCTATAGCATATCTCGTCATGGAAGTGATTATCTTATATCAGATCTCATCATGGAGGATGACTACATGGTAACTGCCAAGCCACTGAAAATCATGGCCCAGCCAAGTTGACACACAACCTTAACCACAACAGTTCACCCCTTGTCAACCTGACACCTGTACACATCTCCTTAAACCATACATAATCTCTAAATAAAGACAATTTTAAAGTCACACTTGTGACACTAACATGATACAACTAGCATATGTACAACTGAAAATGCCTTAGCCCCATTTATATCTTATAAGTGAAGAAAACAAAAAATATTTGATGCACACATACAAGGAAGAAATACTTATAGCAATCACAGTCTTCGTTTCTGCAACTGATCACATGGTCATAGCTGGTATTTAGAACTACCTTCTTCCACCATCCATTCCTTATTCCTTTTGCCCTCAGTGAGCATGTCAGCTGGTCATAATTCTTTGCCTGATGGGGTGACCGAAAACTTCATTCCTAAAGGATCGGGGCCATTAGCAGTAATGTCAGAATAAGGTTGTTGTAATTTTCCATTGACTTTAATCACAGGGCATTTAGTACTAAGAAATATACTAAGGAATTGTCTGTGTTCCAGACACACTCTTCTTTACCTACATTATGTAATAGCAATGCAGTTTCTCCTTGGTAATCAAAATCAATCATACTGGCAAGTATAGTAACTCCCTTCTTTGCCTGTTGATCGAGAGGGATGAGGAATCCCAAATGGGTGGGTGGTATTCTTAACTTACAGTTCAGTGGACTCAATATTGTATCTCCAGGTTAGAGTATTCCTCCCTTTGGACTTAAGACCTCCAGATCCACAGAACATAGAGTCACAAGGATAGGAACCAAGAATTTTGCAAGTGGTTTACTAGGGGTAGTAGTGAGTAGTGCCACTCCCGTATCCAACCTTGTTTTCTGGACCTGTGAATCCTGGTTATTGGAGAAAGAGCACCATATGTTGTTCACTGGTTTAGAGCACATACACCCTTCTGGACAGCATTGCCCCAATGTATTACCCATAATTATATCTTTAGAAGGCCATTCCATTGTTCATTCAAGCCAGCTGCTTCAGGATGATGAAGAGCATGGTAAGACTAGTGAATTCCATGAGCATGGGCTTACTGGTACACTTCATTTGCTGTGAACTAAGTCTCTTGATCTGAGGTAATTCTGTGTGGGATATTATAGCTGTGGATAAGGCATTCTGCAAGTCCCTGGATGGTAGCTTTGGCAGAGACATTGCGTACAGGGAAACCAAATCCATACATAGAGTAAATGTCTATTCCATTAAGAACAAAACACTGCCCATTGCATGATGGAAGTGGACCAATGTAATCAACCTGCCAGATCACCCCAATGAACGGTTCCATATCACACACTCAGTCTTGGTCTGTGCTGCTGGCAAACTGGGCACTCAGCAGTGACTACAGCCAAGTTGGCCTTATTGAGTGGGAGTCTGTGTTTTTGAGCCCATGAAAACCTCTATCCCTGCCACCATGGCCACTTTATTCATGAGCTCATTGGTCAATGATATAAGTGGCTGGGGAAAGAGAATGACTGGTTTCCACAGAACATGTCATGCCATCCACTTGATTATTAAAATTCTCTGCCAAGGTCATCCTTAGGTGAGAATTCAAAAGAGACACAAATGTCTTCAATTCTTTGGCCCATTCAAAGAGATTTCCACATAGTTCTTTTCCATACCTCCTCCTTGTCATCAGTTTTTGAATCATGTTCCTTCCAAGGCCCTGACCATCAGGCCAAACCATTGGCCACAGCCCATTAGTCAGTATAAAATCCCACATCTGGCCATTTCTCCTTCCCAGTAAAGTGAAAAACCAGGTGCACTGCTTGAAGTTCTGCCCATTGGGAGGATTCCCCTTCACCATTGTCCTTCAGGGAGGCCCCAGAAAGGATATACAGTACTGTTGATATTTGCTTTCAAGTGGTGCCTGCATATCATGCAGAACCATCTGTAAACCCATAGGCAAGTTATCATAAGGAACTTCCCATGAAACCATAAGTGCTGACTGACAGAGGGAAGCTAATGTGACAGGAGAGGAGATCATGGGTATTTGGACCATTTCCTTATACATCTTATTTGTGTCTTAAGGTTCTGCTCAAGCCTGACCTTATACATACCACTTCCATTTAAAGATGGAGTGCTGCTGTACACACCAACCTTTATGACTCTCTGGGTCAGACAACACTCAGTTCATGATGGGCAGCTCAGGCTGCATGGTGACTTGGTGGCCTATGATTAGGAATTCAGTTTCTACTAAGGTCCAGTAACATGCCAGAAGCTGTTGCTCAAGAGGAGAGTAGCTATCTGCAGAGATGGTAGACCTTTGCTTCAAAATCTTAAGGGTTTCCACTGTGCTTAAGCTGCCAAAGACTCCAAACACCATCTCTATTTGACACTGACAATTCAAGCACCAATGAGTCAGCCAGATCATATGGCCCAAGTGACAGAGCAACAGATTCAGGGAGAGAGGAAGGGGAGTGGGAAGAGATTGACTTATCTCGAGAAAATGGCTCACACAGTTGTAGAGGCTGGCAAATCCCAAGTCCATGGGTCAGACAGCAGACTGGAGGCTTCTGACTTATGTAGCCACATGACTGGCAAACTGAAGAACATCAGGTAAGACAGCAGGCTACTAGCTCACAGGCTGTGAAGGCTAACAACCCAAGATTGGCTGAAAATGTGGCAGGCTCCTGGTTCAAGTCCAAAGAAAAGGAAGTGAGATTATGATGAGCTAGATGCAGAATTTAGAACTATGTGGTGCCTGGTTACCACTGTCAAACACTCAGAAAGGGATCGGTTCAGGAGATCCTGGATAGCGTGGGAAAAAAATGTGGAACAAAACTCAAAATCATAAAAAATACCATTTACTGATCTGACAGTGGGAGCTCTGGTGGCATAGTGCCTAAGGCATTTGACTGACAACCAGAAGTCTGGCACTTCAAACCCACCAGCCACTCTTCAGAAGGAAGGTTGGGCAATCTAATTCTGTAGAGATATCATCTCAGAAACCCAAGGAGGGGTTGCTATGAGTCAGATGTGACTTGATGGCAGTGAGTTTTTTGCTGTTGATATTTATATATAAGCTTTACTGGTTTTGTTGTTGTTGTTAGGTGCTGTCGAGTCATAGCAACCCCATGCACAGCAGAACAAAACACTGCCCGATCCCGCGCCAGCTCCACAGTCCCTGCTATACTTGAGCCCATCATCACAGCCACCATGTCAATCCATCTTGTTGAAGACCTCCCCCTCTTTTGTCAACCCTCCACCCTACCAAGCATGACATCCTTCTCCAGGGAATGGTGCCTTCTGACAACATGACCAAAATAGGTGAGTCAAAGTCTGGCCATTCTTGCTTCCAAGGAGCATTTTGGGTGCACTTCCTCCAGGACAAATCTGTTAGTTCTTTTAGTAGTCCATGGTACTTTCAGTATTCTTTGCCAGCACCACAACTCAAAAGCATTGGTTTTACTTCTCTAGAAAGTACTAGTGAGTAGTAGTTTTTCTTCTCTAAAAAATCTAGCCTATGACATTTGGTAGTGGGAGTGGTTCTAGAGAAACAAAATCATAAGGATGAGTTTTCTAAACTGGTTCTCACCAATCCTGTTTTGGTTCTCTAGTTTGATTTGTCATAAAGGTACTGATGACTCTGTCTCCATTAGAAAAGAGGGCCCTGCTAATCTGTGGTATGACATAGCAATATTAATACACAAAATAGCACCAAAAATAGATCAAGTATTTTTGAGAAGTGAGGCTCTAGGTGAGGACATGTTTGATACTTTTCTGCAATTTTGTCACCATGAGGTATATAAGGAAGCTGGTTGGTTGGTTTTACTCATGCTAGACAAAGTGGAAAGAGCAAGATGAACTCACTGCTGCTGAGTCACAGTTCAAGCACTGCATGAAAGACCTCAGTGTCTTCAATTGTGCCCTGAAAGAAAGCCTTATTTCTTCTAGTAACAGAGTTGATATTGCTGAAAAACAAATCCAGAGTCTTATTGTAAGGGTTTTGCTATGAAAAATTAAAAAAAAAAAAGAACTAAAATAGCAAAGAAACATTGTTTGGTACATTACCACTCAACTTTAGGAATAGTC
>NW_006921630.1:405172-406165 GCF_000298275.1 Orycteropus afer afer
TACCTTTTCAGTCTTGCAGGCCCCACATGTCCTTGGGGTTGCTGGAAAGCAGAACGTGTTCTTAAGCCCCAGAAATCTGCGAGAGCGCTGTCTCTTTAAATATCCAAAATAGTCAAGCTGCTTTTTAAACCTACAAAATGGTGGTGCTCTCTGGACCGGCAAAAGTCCACAGCTCAGCCCACCTTTCTCTTCACCTTTTCCTTTTGTTCCCCAGCCACCATGCACAGTCCTCCATGCAGTCCCTGGCTAGCAGGGTGATTTTTAGGTTAATTCTTAGGTCCTACCACCACTCGGGGATCTCCAACCATCTGTGCCATCTGTGCCATCAGGGTCGCTCAGGTGGCTGCCAAACCGCAGCTCCATGTGTCTCCTTTTTTGGTATTTTCATGCAAATTCTTCTGCTAGTTGTGGTTTAGTCCACTTTTGTATCCTTCCCTTCAAGGCTCCTGGGTCCAAGATTATCTTCTGTGTCTGTTTTAATTGGTTTCCCTTTTCTTTGTTGAAGAGGGTCTGTACAGTCCTTCTGCCTAGTCCGCCATCTAGCTGGAGCTCCCCAAATATTTTTTAAGGATATGGAAAAACCAATCACTAACTTTATATGGAAAGGAAAGAGACCTCGGATAAGCAACACACTATTGAAGAAGAAGAACAAAGTAGGAGGTCTCATACTGCCGGATCTCCAAACCTAATATACAGCCACAGTAGTCAAAACTGCCTGGCATTGGTACAATGACAGACACATAGACCAATGGAATAGAATTGAGAACCCAGAAATAGATCCGTCAACCTATGGTCAGCTGACCTTTGACAAAGGGCCTAAATCCATTAAATGGGGAAGAGAATGTTTGTTTAATAAATGGTGCTGGTAAAACTGGATATCCATTTGCAGAAAAATGAAACAAGATCTGCAACCCATACCATACACACAAACTATCTCCAGATGGATCAGACTTAAATGTGAAACCTAAAACTATAAAGTTCTTCAAGGAAAAA
>NW_006921630.1:406703-408990 GCF_000298275.1 Orycteropus afer afer
ATTAGAAATACCATTTGACCCAGCAATCCCATTACTAGGTATATATCCTAAAGAAGTGAGAGCCATGACAAGAACAGACATATGCACACCCATGTTCATCGCAGCACTATTCACAATAACCAAATGATGGAAACAACCTAGATGTCCATCAGCTGAGGAATGGATAACCAAACTATGGTACATACACACGATGGAATATTATGCAACCCTAAAGAATAACATAGAATCTGCAAAACACTGCATAACATGGATGAACTCAGAGGACATTATGCTGAGTGAAATAAGTCAGTCACAGAAGGCCAAATATTGTATTAGTCTGTTACTGTAAAAGTTAAGGAAAGGTTTCTGTATGGAACGAAATTTTCTTTGTTGGTTGCCAGGTGTGGGAGGGGAGGGGGGGAACAGTATTAGGTAGGGATAAGTATTGATTTGGGTGAAGAGAAGGTCAATGTACCAAATGTGAGTGATCAACATGGTCACATTGAGGAAGAGGAAGACATAGAGAGGTACATGGGAGGTACAGACAACAAAGATGAACCCTTTTGCATATACAGTATTGCATTTTCAGTGAAGGCAAACATGGGTATATGGGTGGATAGATTGTTGGGCACGCTGAACTATTAGGTATGTCTATACAGTGGGGAGTGTACCAAAGACTGTGTATATGGTTGGCAGACAATGGTTCTACAAGTGTATTTGTATGTTCTGTAAGAATTCCCAAGTGTATACTGGAGCTGACAAGGGATAAGGTTGTGGTCACTTCTTGGTCATGGCCACCTACCCAGAGGGACCAAGTAGTTGAACCTGTGAGCTTGGGACCATAATCACAGGGGACATCAAGTTCAATTGGCATAACATACTACACAAAACATTGTTCCACCTCCTACTTTGGCGAGTAGTGACTGGGATCTTAAAAGCTAGCAAGCAGCCATCTAGGTGCAACGATGGATCTCTCCTTGTCCAGAGCAAAGAAGAATGAAGAAAACCAAAGATTTATGGAAACAATTAGTCTTAGCAACTGGTACACCATGTGATCCTCAGCCTAAAGGACTATGAGACCAGAAGAACTAGATGGTGCCCAGCTACCACTGTCAACCACTCGGAGGGAGATCTGTGTAGGAGATCCTGGATAGAGTGGGAGAACAATGTGGAACAAAACTCAGAATCATTTGGAAAAAAAAAAAGGGATGGGGTTCAGGTTTGCTGGTCTGATAGAGCCTGACAGAACCACTGAGACTAGGGCCCTTAGCTGCCCTTCAGGTCTGGAATTGAACCCACACCGTGGCTTCCAGCCAAAAATGAGACAGGTATATGAGTTGAACATTTACCTGAGGTAGATACACTCCTTGGAGAGAACAATTATGGGAGAAAGAAGGGCTGCTTATGCACAGGGGCACAGATCAGGGGGCAGGAGTGCATGGAGGGATGGACACAAGGACAAGGTAACTATTGGGAGGAAGTGGGAGGGAAGCTGTTGCATTGGGGTAAATTGTAGTCAATATCATGAGACAGAGTGTATGTTAACTGCTGTATGGAGAGTGAATTTGCTCTGTAAACTTTACCTAAATCACAATTTTAAAAAAAAAGAATTTTTTTTTAAAACAGGAGTCATAGGAAAATTGGGGGACTTTCTGTTGGATCTGGATCCTGTTGTGCCACCTGCCCATCTTGGATTCATCATTCCCTGCAGCTGCAGGAGTCTGGAAAAACCTCTCAGTTTGACATTTGATCCAGGAACTTGGGGTTTTCCAAGCCTCTACAACTGTCCTGTGAGTTAAAAATCCATCATATTACCTGGTTATCTTGGTTTCATCATCTGCCGAAGTCAGCAGCCTGCCATACCACCTGGTATAGACTTGTCAGCTCCTACATATATGTGAGTTTGGAAAAAATATCACAGCTTGACGTTTGATCTAGGAACTTGGGACTTGCCAACTTCTATAACTGTGTGAGTCATTTTCCTGAAACAAATTTCTGTGTGTGTATGTGTGTGTATAACTAAACCAAAAGCAAACCCATTGCCATAGAGTCATATCCGACTCATAGCGACCCCTCCTTGGGTTTCTGAGGCAGTATCACTATGGAAGTAGATTGCTCCACCTTCCTTCCAGTGTGTGTGTGTGTGTGTGTGTGTATTTATATTTATTTGTTGTTGCTGTTATTTGCGTGGAGTCAGACCTGAGTCATAGCAACTCCTCCTTGGGTTTCCGAGGCAGTATTACTACAGAAGTAATCAACCTTCCTTCTGAGGAGTGGCTGGTGGGTTTGAACCACCAGCCTTATATAT
>NW_006921630.1:409820-412392 GCF_000298275.1 Orycteropus afer afer
ATATATAAGCTTTATGTTTTTCTTCTCTAAGGAACCTAGACCAAGACAACATATATGTGTGGGCATGCATATGTATTCATATGCATAATAAAACCCATAGGGGGCACAGTTATATATACTTCTTAGGCACAACTAAACATGTTGTGGCATTGGTTTTCTGAATTTGAAGGCTCAGGGTCATAGTCTCATGGGACAATTTGGCCAGTTGACGTAATATAATTCATAAAGTTTATGTTCTACACTCTAGGTCAGTGAATAGTGTTTCAGGTTTTAAAAGATAGTGAACAGCCATCTAAGTTACAAGTGTTGTCCTCTAGCTGTCTGGAGCAAAAGATAAAGAAGGAAACCAAAGACTCAGAGAAGAAAGTAGTCTATAGAACTAATTATCTACATGGACCATGGTTTCATCTACCCTGAGACCAGAAGAACTAGATGGTGTCTGGCTACCACTACATACCATTCTGATCAGGGCCACAATAAATGGATTCTGATAGAATGGGAGAGAAATTTTGAACATAATTCAAATTCTTAAAACATTCAAACTTAACTGGAACAGTTGAGACTAGAGAACCCCTGTCCTGATATACAGATATAGAGACTATTGCCCTGATATACTCTTTAAACATTAACCAAAACTATCTCCTTAGGTTACCTTTTAGCTGAATAACATATTGGTTCATAAAATAAAGACTATCACCCCTGAGTATTTTGCTACTTTAAAAGATCATCTGTATGAAACCAGTCAACAATTACTCTAAAGGAAAGATGAGAGGGTATAGGGGTAGGGAAAAAAAAGATTACTGAACACAAAACAATCAAAACAGATATAATGAGAACCTTGACAGATTTGTGAAAAATATAAGAAATATCACCAAACAATTTGTAGTAAAACAATAATTGGTAAATGGAACCTAATATTCTGTTTAAACTGTCACTGAAGAAACAATAATATATATATATGTAGAAGGATAGTACTTCGGCAATACTGCAATGGGGTAGATTTTTATGTGCTCATTCTTCTGGAGAGCAGAGCCCAGGCAGGCTTAAAACTTCTTTGAGATGCATTTCACTTATCATCAAGATTAAGAGATATATTAAAATAACTTTTTTAGTAGCAGTGGGGAGAAAGAAGAAACTACCGAAAGTCACACAGCAGTATATTAGATGTCAATCCAGTTCAGTACAATGTGCATTCAAGGCCTTCTATGTGCCAGACGTGAGGTTAGGATCTAGTGATGCAATGCAGAATAAAACATAAGCTTTTTCTCCTTATTAGTCTACGGGGAAGGAGAGGTTCTGACCTGTGGGGCCCATAAACCAAACCCACTGCCACTGAGTCAAATCCAACTCATAGCAACCCTGCAGGATGGAGTAGAACTGCTTCATAGGGTGTCCAAGGCTGTAATCTTTATGGAAACAGGCTGCCACATCTTTTTTTCTGTAGGTATCTAATGAGTTAGAACCATTGACCTTTTGGTTAATAGCTGAGTGCTTAACCACTGCATCATCAGGGATCCTACATGGGATCAGAAGAGGCTTACTGGAGAACATGGAGTCTGAGGATAAGCTGGATAGGCAAAGAAGCAGAGTGGATGGAGATGTGGCAGGAAGGAGCAAGAATATGACCCTCAGACCCAACAGTTCGAGCAAGGGTACTGTGTGCTCCTGCCCTATACCATGTTTTCTCATTAGAGGAAAACCTATTTTGATGTTCCTGCCTCCAGGTAAGAGTTCCAGGGTTATCTGAATTAGAAATTTTCTCCTCCATGAAATGACGTTATTGTTGTTGTTAGGTGCAATCGAGTCAGCTCCAACTCATAGCAATGCTATGTACAACAGAATGAAACACGTCCTGGTCCTGTGCCAGCCTCACAATCCTTGCTATTCTTGAACCCATCACTGCAGCCACTGTGTCAATCCATCTCGTAGAGGGTCTTCCCCTTTTTCACTGACCCTCCACTTTACCAAGCATAGTTTCTTTCTCCAGGGAATGGTCCTTTCTGACAACATGACCAAAGTAGGTGAGACAAAATCTGGCCATTCTTGCTTCCAAGGAGCATTCTGGCTGCAGTTCTCCAGGACAGATTTGTTTGTTCTTCTGGCAGTCCAAGGTATTTTCATTATTCATTGCCAACACTACAACTCAAAAGCTTCAACTCTTCTTTAGTCTGCCTTATTCATTGTTCAGCTTCCACATTCATGTGAAACCCACTGCCATCGAGTTGATTCTGACTCATAGTTACCCCCTCTGGGTTTCTGGAGGCAGTAAATCTTTACAGAAGTAGATTGCCCTGTCTTCCTTCCACAGAGTGGCTGGTGGGTTTGAACCTCCAATCTTCTTATTAGCAGTCAAATGTCTTAGGTACTGCACCACCAGAGCTCCTTCACATGCATATGAGGCAATTGAAAATACAATGACTTGGGTTAGGTACATCTTAGTCTTCAAAGAGACATCTTTGCTTCTCAGCACTTTAAAGAAGTCTTTTGCAGGAGTTTGCCCAGTGAAATACATCATCTTGTCTCCATTTATCTTGATGCTGTTTATTGGTCTAGTTGTGAGGATTTTCATTTT
>NW_006921630.1:422866-430955 GCF_000298275.1 Orycteropus afer afer
CTCAATCTTTTTAAGATACCTAAAGATAATTCTTTTGAATTCCTTATCAGAGAGTTCCAATGCTTCTTCTTCCTCAGGGATGTGTTCTGTGTCTGTATCCTGCTTCCTTGTTTCTACCACTTTATCTTGCTTCTTTGTGTGGACTGTGATGGTCTGTTGTTTCCGAGGCATAGTGGCTGGCATTGTTGTATTTGAATCTCTGTTAACTGTTTGTGAAGAGCAGCCAAGGGTGATTCAGGCTCTTCTTGGTGGTTTTTTATCATTAGCCCGTTGGTGGAGAAGGAGGTAGTGGCTCTCGCTCAGTAAGTGAAGTTGCAGGAGTGGGTGTAGTTGTGTCTTATGGGGACTGTTTTTGTCTCCCACTCAATTAGACACAAATTACAATTGAATAATCATCAAAAAACTAAAAGCCCATGGACAAGAACACACCATGTAATCACACAGGAACAGTAACCAAAAAAAGAAAAAACAAGAAAACCTGCAATATCTGGGGATAGGGCACTGAGAAAAAAAAGTAGAGAGGTAGAATAATAAATGAAAAAAAAAAAATGGGAAAAATGCAAAAAGAAAATCAAGGAACAGTGTTAACCACAAGAAAAAAGGGGGAAAAGAAAAAAAAAACTTAAATTTAAAAAATATATAAAAATTTCAACCAGGCACAGGGAAAAGAAAAAATGTTGAAAACAAGGACCTGGGAAGGAAAGATTAAGGATAATAATAAAAAGGACAAAAGTATTAATAATATTAGTTGTTTTATAACAGACAAATACAAGCAAACTAATCACCAGAAAAAAGAAAGCGAAAAAGAAAAAAATAAAAATAAAAAAAGAGAAAAAAAAAAAGTCGGTGAAGGACAGTGCAGGGCACCCAGGCTCCATCTGAGCACACCGACTATGATTGAGTTCCTGTGGGTCCAGAAGGTAGTTGGGAGTGGAGGATGGCTGCACCTCCGTTTATCAAGAGTAACAAGAGGAATTTCGTACCTTGTCAGTCTTGCAGGTCCCGAGTGTCCTTGGGGTTGCTGGAAAGCAGAACTTGTTCTTAAGCCCCAGGAATCTGCCAGAGCACTGTCTCTTTAAATATCCAAAATAGTCAAGCCGTTTTTAAACCTTCAAAATGGTGGCATCCTCCAGACTGGCAAAAGTCCATAGCTAAGCCCACTTTTCTCTTCATCTTCTCCGCTTGTTCCCCAGCCACGGTGCACAGTCCTCCATGCAGTCCCTGGCTAGCAGGCTGATTTTTAGGTTAATTCTTAGGTCCTACCACCACTCTGGAATCTCCAAGCTGTCTCTGCCATCAGGATCACTCAGGATTGCTGCCAGACCTCAGCTCTGTCTGTCTTCTTTTTTGGTATTTTCATGCAAATTCTTCTGCTAGTTGGGGTTTAGTCCACTTCTATATCCTTCCCTTAAAGGCTCAGGGGTCCAAGATTATCTTCTGTGTCTGTGTTAATTGGTTTCCCTTTTCTTTGTTGAAGAGGGTCTGTGCAGTCTTTCTGCCTAGTCCACCATCTTGCCGGATCTCGATACCACATTCTTAATATAATCCATTTTGTCAGATTATTTGCTCAGCATACAAGTTGAGTACATATGGTGAAAAGATACAACCTTGACTCACTCCCTTCTTGATTTTGAACCATGCAATATCCCCTTGTTCTGTTAAAATGACAGCCTCCTGATTTATGTGTATAGGTTTCTCATGAGTACAATGAAGTGTTCTGGAATTCCCATTCTTCTCAATGTTATCCATAATTCGTTCTGATCACACAGTCGAGTGCTTTTGAATAGTCAATAAAACACAAGTAAACATCTTCCTGGCATTCTTTGCTTTCAGCCAAGATCCATCTGACCTCAGCAATGATATCCCTCATTCTGCATTCTCTTCTGAATCCAGCTTGCATTTTGGGAAGTTCTCTTCCAATATTCTTCTGCAGTTGTTTTTTAATAGATTTTACTTGTGTGTGATATTAATAATATGGTTTTATAATTTCCACATTCTGTTGGATCACCTTTTTTTGGAATGGTACAAATACAGATCTCTTCCAGTCAGTTGGCCTAGGTAGATGTCTCCCAAATTCCTTGGCATAGACAAGTGTATGCCTCCAGCGTGGCATCTGTTTGTTGAAATATGTCAATGGGTATTCCATCAATTCCTGGAGCCTTGTTTTTCACCCATTCATTCAGTGCAGCTTTAATTTCTTCCTTCAATACCATTGGCTCTTGATCTTATGCCACCTCCTGATGTAGATGAACATCAACAAATTCTTTCTGGTAAAACTCATAAGGTTTTCCACTGGTCAATACTTTGAGAAGTGGATGGCCCCTTCCTTCTTCTGAGTCTGTCTTAGTCTGGAAGCTCTGCTGAAACCTGTCCACCATGGACGACCCTGCTGGTATTTGAAATACTGGTGGCATAGTCTCTAGCCTCCAACCTCTAGCCTTACAGCAACACGCCAGCCACCATTGTATGACAAACTGACAGATGAATGGTAGTGAAATGATGATAGGAAAATTTAATAAACCAGAGCATCCAGCAACCCACCATTTACTGTCCTGACTTGCTTCTGATTTCTCACCTGGGTATTTGGAAGATCTAGGTACTGATAATCTCCAAGAAATGGAAACAACATGAAGACCCATCACCTGTTTGGATAATAAATTGCAATTAATCAATATAAGCTAAGACAGAGTGATTTATCACAAACTCCCCACACTTGCCGATAATATCTTTTCTTTTTTAATATTTATAATGATATAGTGAAACAGAAAGTCAGTAGTTGTCTGGAAGCTATAATCAGAAGAAACGCTGTCATTGTCTCTTTTGGTGTTAGCAAGTGTCCTTCTCTTTGAGTGCATTTCTTCTGTAAGGTGAGGGAGGAACAGGGCAGTTTGAATTGTGAAGCTTGGTCTGCACTTTATCTCTGGCTCAACTTGCTTAATAGTTAACTGTCCTTTGAGCCAAGGTTTTAGCAGTTGGCCCAGGTCAGAATCTTGGTTGCCTGTAGAGAGGATAAGAGGAAAATCATTTCTTTGCAGCTTTTACAGCTTTAACCTTACTCTAGAACAAGGATAAGCAGAAAATTAGAATGTAACACTCCTCTTCTTCTTTATCCAACTCTAATTTCCTACCTCTTTTTCCTTCCTCCCCAGAACACTTGCTGGTCTTGTATCCACACACAAGGTCTGTCAGGAACTGTATTGCTCTAACAAGGAGAGGGGAAGTCTACCTTGAGACTGGGGAGTGGAAGAGTGTTGCTTGTAGAGCTTCTCACTGCTGTTAGTTGCTGTCCGGTTGGATCCTATGCATGGTGACTTTATGTATAGCAGAGCAAAACGTTGCTAAGTCCTGTACCATCTTCATGATCATTGGTTTGTTTGGTACCATTGCAACTATTGTGTCAGCTTGTCTCATTGATTTGCCTTGTTTTTGTTGGCTCCTCTTCTTTACATTATGTCCTTTTCTAATGATTAGTCTAGGGAACGTTCTGGTTGTATTTCTCCTAAGACTCATTTTTTTTTTTTTTTTTTTTTTTCATTCTTTGGGCAGCCCATAGTATATTCCTTATTTTTTGCCAACACTACAACTTGAATGCATCAGTTCTTCTGTCTTTTTTCATTATCCAATTTTTGCATGCACATTGTTGTTGTTGTTGTTGTTATTTGCCGTCGAGTCGGCCCCGACTCATAGCGACCCCTCCTTGGGTTTCCGAGGCAGTATCACTACGGAAGTAGGATTGCCCAACCTTCCTTCCGAGGCATGCACATTAGGTGACTGAAAAAACCATGGCTTGAGTCAGGTGTACCTCAGTCATCAAAGTTTTATCTTTGCTTTTTAAAACTTTCAAGAGATCTTGCCTCTTGGAGACTCCAATGATTCTAGGTATATTTTTCTGGAGGAAATTTTCCTTTCTCTTAGCTTTCCAGAACTACCAGAAAACTATGGAACTATCCCAACTCATTTGAGTTCTGAAACTTTAGTGAAACTCTTTCTAAAGTAGTCCAGATTCAGATAGTTAAGCTATGCTTTTGGAGAGCTAAATTGATGAGTTAGGTTTGGTGAATTGAAATTGAGTTAGATTTGGGGAACTTTCAGTGATATATGGCTATCATTGACACTTTGAAGACCTTATCTCTCTGTGCCAGCACTGGATGAGTAGCAGAGATATTTCATAGTTAAGCTCTAACCAAAGATGACACACATACATCTTTCTGATTAAGGTGAACCCTGCTTTCTTGGTAAGCCAATGAAAAAGCTGTGATAAATGGGCTGATTATTCCCAGGGAGGTGTGGGTAACTTCAAAGTGAGGTAGTTTAGGGAGAACAACACTGGTTAGTGAGTGAGGATTCATTCAGTGGACTGCTTCTTCTATCAGACTCTATTGGACTTGTTTCTGAGGCTTAGGGTGCTGCCAACAAAAATCAACCAATTGGTTCTTACACTGACCTCTGCAAGAAACTGAAAGTATAGCTCTGAGATTCAATTAAGAAAGAACAGCATTGGAATGTGTGTGCATGTGTGTATGCATAGTAGAGTAGTGTGGTTGGTTGAAAATGGCTACATTTTTTGTTTCTGTTCTTGCCATTCTTCCCCTCTTCTTGGATTTGACCAATAGAGTTTGGCAGAAGTGGTACTATGTAACTTCCAAGGCCAGGTCTTAAGAGAGCTACAGCTTCTACTTTCACTTTTCTTGTAATGCTCCTTTTGGAAACCAGATGCCATGCTATGAGGAAACCCAATAAATCTCATGGAGGGACCTGTCTGGAGGATAACCTAAGCCCCTATCCAACAACTCTAATCTAGCTTCCATGTGGCAGTCAGTACCAAATGCCAGTCATGTAAATGAGGTTATTTTGGAACTTCCAGTCATCCTAGTGCCCTACCAGACACCATATGAAGTAGATGATACATCTTGTGAATACAAAGACCCATGAGAAATATGAAATTGTTGTTGTTTTAAGCCACTGAGTTTTGGGGTGGTTTGGTAGCAATGATAACCAAAACATGAAGAATTTTGAGTCTTTCAGTCATCCTACTGCCCTACCTGACATTGCATGAAACAGAAAATATATCCAGCCAATCCAAGAATACAATTTTTATCAGTAGTGCCCCTTTGGTGCTTCCAGAAAGAGTTGGGGAGACTTTGATGGTTGTGAAGGTGAATTCTAACAATTCTACAGTGGTGAGTAGGCATGAACTAGAAAGCCCCAAGCTACATTGACACAGATTTTTATTATTAACTCTCTAACCCTAATGTTAGTGTAGTCTTCCCTCTCCTTGAGATGTGGGTAAGATTGAATTGAACTTCCAATCCTGTGTCCTGTGAAAGACTAAAAGACTTCCCAGATTATTATGATATTTTAGGAGAATTACATTTTCATTGTTAACCCTGGCTCTCTCTAAACTCTTACTTCCTCCATTTGTGCATAGTCTTACTGTCCCTCTCATGTTATATCTGTCTCATATACACATAATAATCTAAACACAAAATCCAAATCATGTAATCTCAACGAAACATGAAATTCAAACCTTCTCTTAATTTTCACAATTTCTACTCATAAAAGCAATTTGTGATGAGTAGATTTGAATGAGGAATTTGGGGGTATAAGAGGAAGATTTTAAATTGCAAAATATCAACTTCAAATTCAACCTGAGTCTATTTTCATTCTTAAAATACCTTTGATTGACCTGCCACTGAGGAATTTTCACAGGCAATAACACTCCAAACTCTGCCCAACCCTTCTCTATCCCACTATACCTCTTTGTCCTTTCTGTCTTCCAGTAGCAAAGCAAATTCCCCATTGTCTCATATCTACCTGTTTATTATGCTCAAAGTATCACCTTCTATATAAGAAGCTTATTAGGGTATTTTCCTCAGCAAAGAAAGTTGTTCCCCATGAAGCAATAATTATGATGTCAGCTGTTGGAGGGATAACATTTCATTCTCCCACTTTCTAGCCTACTGAAATCACTGCAATTTCCTACACTGAGCAAAAATAATCAATGTTGGTCCCTCTCTCTCTCTCTCTCTCTCTCTCTGCGTACGTATGTTAGGTTAGAGGAAGGTCAAATATAATAAACCTGGGCTTGGCTTGACTCATTGCCACACATTTCTTCTTTAAGGATGGAGATAATGCCTTATTAGGCATCCCTTGAGGTGCTGCTCCCCCCCCCCCAACTCTTCTACATTGTCTAGATGAGAAGGGAAGAGTTTTTGGATCTCCCCTCTGGCTCTTTCGACACAGGATCTCTCCCATCCACATCAGTGTCTTCCCCTAGACCTGGGGACAGAATTGGGCCTTGCAAACCAGGTTTGTGGGTGAGTGGCCTTTTAGGAATAAGCATAGCAACTTCTTGGCTTGACATGTCATTGTGCTGAATTTTTGGAGAAGGTTCTCCCTGCTGCACTATATATGTATGGACTTCCCTGTGTACCTGTTTGTATGTTTCTCTGTGGACAAAGTGGGTTGAATCTCTAATTGGCTTTTCTGGGACACCTTGTCCAGACCAAATACATTTTCCCCCCTTGGGTAGTGACCAAGTAGGCTGATTAGGACGAGCATCTTTTTGAGAACTCTAATTACGTTTGAGGTGTAACTGCTGCTATATCTTAACCTATACTAGCCCGTTCTGCTCCCATACCCCCACCTTCTTCCAGGAACTCCAATGGTTAGTTTATGAAACCCAGAGAAGTCTATTCTTGGGCTTGAACAGAACTAAGATGGGAGTAAATTTTCCCTAATTCTCATTCATCACACCAGATATGAGGCCCATCTGGGAACCCAAAGACTGTGTCAGATTATCTTTGGTAAGTAAGACTGTGAAAAGCTTGGTCCTCCTTGCACAACTTAAACCTGATTCATCACCAATTCAACATTATTTGTTTTGCTAGCCTTCTTTGTGGAAGAAACCTGGAAAATTTCTGATAAAAATGATCTGTATACAGAATTTCTGAGTATTTTTATTTTCTTAGGGACATATCAGAGATGGGGAGTGGTCTGTTTCATTTAGAAACTCATTCATTTATTCCCTTTTTGTTTTGTTTTTGGCATAGCTTTTTAGGAGACTGAGGAAATTGAAGATGAATGTGATGTTGAATCTCTTGTTACAATTAAGTAGGAGAGATAAAGCAATCATATCTATCCAGTTTGGCAGGGTTGATGCTGTTTTGGAACCAAGAGCTCTAACTGAATCAGAGCTGGAAGGGTTATTTATGGCACATTCCCTGTGGAATTAAGCTCCCCTTTTTGTATATTGGCAAATGGCTCTTCTCTCCCCTACATATTCTCAGTCATTTCTAGCTACAGTGATACTGTAAACCCCTCAATATGTCAGAAGTCTTCCACCCATCTCTAATTACCTGTTGACTTTTAGCCTCTGTTTTCTCATTTATGGCTATTTCCTTGAAAAATTCTCACCCTCCTCTAAAATTTACCTTTTAGCATCCAGCATGGTGCTCATTTATTTCTTTCCTAAACTATCATTTGCAGACATTTTCTTAGTCATTATGTGTTGAAGCTGTTGTAATAAACACACAACAAATGGCAGAGAGAGAGAATCTGATGAAGTAACCCACATGCACAGCAGAATGCTCCCAGCTCAAGGTAGCAGGTAGCATGGTAGCACCTTTCTAGGGTGAGTCATTTGCAATATAATATGATTACACTCAGTTGCCTAGGGTACAGGGACCAGGATGCCATTCTAACTCATTTTGAGTATCTGGCTGATACTCCGGTTTTGGGAAAGAGAGCCATATGACTAGTACATTTTAATAGATTTTTGTTTGTTTGTTTCCTGAAAGTATTTAAAAGAGAACAACATTATAAAAGTTAGCACTACAATGGAGGGGAAAAGGATATCTATATCTATATCTACATCTATATATCTGTTATATATATATTTGTTGTTGTTATGTGCCGTCGAGTCAGACCTGACTCATAGCGACCGCTCCTTGGGTTTCCGAGGCAGTATCACTAACGGAAGTAGATTGCCCCATCTTCTTTCCAAGGAGTGGCTGGTGGGTTTGACTGCCACCCTTCTGGTTAGCAGTCAAGTGCCTTAGGCATTACACACACACACACACACACACAC
>NW_006921630.1:431850-463923 GCF_000298275.1 Orycteropus afer afer
TTCCGAGGCAGTATCACTACGGAAGTAGGATTGCCCAACCTTCCTTCCGAGGAGTGGCTGGTGGGTTTGAACTGCCAGCCGTCTGGTTAGCAGGCAAAGATATGATAGTGACCTCAAATAAAGCACATATTATGAAAGATGATTATCATTGGCTGTGGTGATCAGAGATAACTCTTCCTGGTAGCCTTTGATATGGCATTAACTTCTTTGCAATGAATAATGAAATTCACTGTACAAATTACTTCCAGGTGAGTGAAGTATGTTCAGGAGGGCAGAAGTCTGTCCTATTCTTAGTATGTTGCATTTGCTCTTAATAAACTATTGTAGATCGAAAATTTCAGGAACATTGTAGTAGATACTATTAGGAAGCAAGCTATAGCTATAGTTTTTCTTTCTTTGTCTTACTATTGAAAGCTAGGAACTATTTATTATTAATTTTTATAACCTCAGAGCCTGGCACCCAATCTATTGCTATCAAGTCAATTCTGACTCAAAGCAACCCTCTGGGACAGAGCTAAACTGCCCTATAGGGTTTCCAACGCTGTAAATTTTTACAGAAGCAAACTGCCATATCTTTCCTCTGTGGGGTGGCTGGTGGGTTTGAACTGCTGACTTTTTGATTAGCAGCTGATCATTTAAACACTGCGCCACCAGGGCTACTCCAGAGCCTACCACACTACTTGGCAAATGGCTCAATAATCATTTGTTTGTTGATTGACTGAATAAGTGAATGAATCAATCACTCAATCTAGTAAAACTCTGACTTCTGACCACTACTAGGTCTTCATTCAGGCATTTATTTGGCACATTTAAAATGCCTATATTCTCATTATGGTGCATTTGCTAGTGTAGTTCAACATTCTGAAAGGTAAAATAGCATTTGAGTAGCATTCTGCTTTATTTAAAATTTACAAAGTAGATAAATGTGTATGTTGAAAAGATGTTTGGGATTTCACTTAATACCTTAGGGCAGTAGTTCCCAATGATGTTAATGGACCATTGCCAGTCTGGCTGCCTCAGAGTCCCTTGGGAACCTTAAAACAATTCAGATATCTGGGCCCTGACCCTCTGTATTTTGCTAAATTTCCTCAGATGATTCTGATACATAACCGGATTTGAGAAACACTTCTACAATCTTTAAATATGAGTAAAATTTCAGAAATACTGTTGTTGTTGTTGTTGTTATGTGCCGTTGAGTCGGACCTGATTCATAGCGGCCCCTCCTTGGGTTTCCTAGGCAGTATCACTACGGAAGTAGATTGCTCCATCTTCCTTCTGAGGAGTGGCTGGTGGGTTTGAACCGCCAGCCTTCTGGTTAGCAGTCAAGTGCCTTTAGGCACTATGCTACCAGAGCTCCTAAATATACATTCCATTTCTAGATTTAGCTAATAAGAAACTCTAATATAATTCTTTGGACTCTCCCTTTTCCCATCTGCAGGCTGATTGCAGCAGATGAAAAAGCCCTAGAAGATGGCAGAATTACACAATGAAAACACCCTGAATTAGGGTACAGGGCACCACCACTGTAGATGCTCACTGGCAGGGACCAATTACCCAATAAGCAAGGTAAGCACAGGCCTACTTGTGCTTACTTATTAATCTGTAGTGACAATTTCACATGGATTTCAACTCATCAAAGATAAGGTAAGCAAGAGCTTACCTTACTTACTGGGGACTCTGTCCCTGTCAGGGATTGTAAATTTGAGAAGAGGCTTTGATTCTGTGGGAAGCTGCTGTGGGGTTGGGAATGAGACAGATGCCAGCCATATCTAGAAGCAGAAACTTGGATGTAGTGGAGACCCTAGGTACAACATAACAAAATGTTACCCTGTCCTGCACTATCTTCACAATCACTGGCATGTTTAAGTTTGTGGCAGGCTCTGTTGTGAGTGTTTTATAGATATAACCACATTTTTCTCTAGAAGAATTCTGGGAGATATGTATTGTTATCTCTACTTTAGATATGAGGACATTGAAGCCTTTGACGATTGAGTTTGGAGCTGAATAATTGTTGGGATATTTCTTTCTTGTTTCACAATGATAATAGAATGTACGTTCTATGAGGAGAGGGCCACTATGTATCTTTTCCCCATTGTGTGTTGAGCACTAGCACAGTATCTGACACAGAATATATGCTCGGTGTGTGTTTTTGTACTGAATGATTGATTAATTTCTCAGAAGGATGAAAGGTAATTTGTTTCTTTCTGACCCCACACCTTCCTCCTCTCACCTACAGGTAGAATGACCTTTGCTTTGGGAGTTGTTTAGTGCCTTTTGCTTCACAGTCAAAATAGGAAATTGACAGGTATTCAGAAGAAATACCACCACTCATGTTGGTGCTTTGACCTAAAGAAATGGAGCTGGTTTTGAGGGAAGGATGGAAGGAAGATAGCAAGGTCTGTGTGGGCTGGAGGTCCAGTTCTGCTCCTTGACAGAGCTTGGGCATGCCAGAGCCTCTGATAGGGTTGCATGTGTGAATGCCATTGGTCTGGGCATTGGGCAATGAATACTAGGCAGAGTGACCAACACTTCCTGGTTTCCTTGGGCTTTTCCAGTTTTAAAACTGAAAAGACCCACATACTGGGATCCCCCTCAGTCCAAGCTAAACAAGCATAGTTAGTCATTCTCTACTGCTATGACTGAGGCTCTGTGGAGAAAGATGAAAATCTTGGCATGGAGAAAATGGATCCATCTACTTTCAAATGGACAATGAGGGATCAAACTTTAAGAAATGAGATTGCCCATGACGGATAGATGCCAAAGAATGGAAGCCCTTCCCCTTTGTCTCTGGACTGCATAAGCCCACTGAGATGCTTGAACACTCCTGTGGAGGGGCAACTCATCTCCTTACCTTCTCTCATCCCAAAATATTATGGAGTGTGTATTAATTGTTTCTGGTAAAGATCCAGAACCAAATTTAATTTGATTTAGGAAAAAGAGGACAATGTGGTATTTCATATGTCCAAGGATATAAGCAAATTCACATCAGCTACCAAAATAACATCAATAATAATAAACCTTGCTCATAGACCATAGATAAATAATGATAGAACCACCTCTTGCTAACTCTGGTTGAAATACTGGTTTTCTTTCCATTATACCTTCAGGACAAAAAGGGCACAGTGGCAGCAAATGTTGAATGAAAAAAAAAAAAAATGACAACTCATCCATTCAAGTAGACTTTTGGACATGCTCATATTTACAACTATAATCTAATATGTGGTGCAAGACTTAACAGCCACAGCAACTTCTCTTTTTTCTATTTCATCTGATTGATTTGAGTCTAAATTCCTCAGTCTAACATTCAAGAGCAGTCTTGGGTGGTACAAATGGTTAACATACTCAACTGCTATCTGAATGGCTGGCAGTTCAAGTCTACTTAGAACCTCAGAAGAAAGGCCTCACAATCTATTTCTGAAAGACCAGCTGTTGAAAACTTTATGGGGCACAGTTCTACTCGGACACACATGGGATTCTTACAAGTTGAAATTGACTTGATGACACTGGTTTGGGCATTCAGTACTTTCCTGGTTTTAGCTCCAACCTGCCTTTTCATGCTTATGCCTACTTCCATGGATTCTGTGTTTGGGCCAAACAGAACTACTTTCTGCTTTCTCACTTTCTACTGCTTTTCCTTTTGGGCTTTCTCCCAGGAATTCCCTTTCCTCCAAGCCTCGCTTATCAAGATTCTGCCATCCTTCAAAATCCTCATGAAGCCTTCCTTGATCCTTCCTTCTTCTGCTCTCCTGCAGTTAAACAAGCCTTGCATTTAATTATTTCATTATGACTAATAACTCATTATGCTTACTGGATTCCAAGTTCTTTGAGGATAGGGACAGGCTGTTCATTTTCCTTTTTTACAATGTCCAAGATAACCTAGCACAGTAATCCACACATAGTAGGCATTCTATAAAGATCTGTTGAAATGCAGTGGAGAAGATCAAGGGAGCAAGGAAGTCTTTAGGTTTTTGTTAGAATGTGACTTGGAATTGATTGGGACAAAAGCCAATCAGTGGAGTGCATTTGAGGAAAGTCAAGTGGGAAAAGCTGATTATAGAAATCGAGGCCAGAGAGCACAGCCAGGAGCCCATTTCATTCTGTGTCCCTACAAGTCTCAGAAAGAGCCAGACACAGATCTCTTTGACCTTCATCCAAACATCAGCACACACCTCCCTGTGGCTGGAAAGGCTGCTCCGGGGCTTTCCTTCCAGGCTGCTATTAACCAAGGGAGGAGGTAGGAGAATGCTCTGGTCTCATCTTCTGGCTGCTGAATTCACAGAGGTCCACACATCGAACTTCTGGGGATTCCAGTTTGTACAATTATATGCCATTTTCTTCTTTCCTGACGTGAAGGGAGGGAGGTACTGGGAGGAAGAGGGAAGATCAGTTATCAGTGCAGAAGGATTGAGACGAGCTATTTCTCAGCGAGAGGCCAGCTCTGTCTTCCTTCACCACACACATCTCCTCCAAATGTGCCCTTGATGGTACATTCTCCAACCCAAACAAAAAACCTGGAGAAAAAATGATTTTGTGGCTAGCTCTGTTTTTAGTACTGTGGAACTTTTGCCTACATGGTGATCCATCACCAGTCTTCTTTTTTTAAAAAACCCAGCAAGATGGCCACTTGCCTCTTTTATCAGCATGTTTGAATCCATGTTATTACTTACTTTCTCTTCAGGCCAAGTTGTCCCTCCCTCCCCTTCTGATTTTTGCCATCTGTGCCATAATTCTTGAGAGTTTCTCTCTTCTATTCCTTTCTTTGATGCCAGGAGAAGTAATACCAATTAGCTGGAGAAATTCCAATGCTTAATGCCTAGGAACTGGCTGAAAAACTCAACATTACTTCACACACATACTGGTAGCTTCTCTTTTTCACTTTTGCAAGGAAGCATGTGATACATGGCACACAAGAAGATAAGGCTCACAATCCTGCCTTAATCCAAGGCCAGCCAAGATTCCTCCTCTTAGAACATAGATCAGTATGCTCAGAATCCCTACTGCTGCCTAAAATTCCCGAGAGACAAGATGCCCTCAGTGGTTTGGGCTGGTCAGACCTAGGAATCACAATTTCAAGAAGGGAAATTAAAACCTCACTCTTGGGCCTTGAACTCTGTCTCAAGTTAGGAGCAATGAAATCCATGAAGCATAAGACCCATGTATATTTTAAGGGAGTTGTTGAGGATTCTCCTTTCCCCTTTAAATTGTGCTGTTGTTGAAAGTGGCCTAGACTGAGAAATAGAGACTTCTGCCAAATAGCTTTGTGGTACTGGACAAGTCACCTAACATCTCTGCATCTTAATTTCTATATTTGAAAATTGTAAGGGTTGGAAACATTGTGTGATTCTGTATTAGGCGTATATATTTCATAAGGTTTTCTCAGAGATTGGGGTTGAATTGATATGGAAAACAAGTTCAAAGTATTACAACTCAAAATTTTATAGGGCTAATGAATTTTATGCATTTTTTTTTCTTTCATACATCTCTACTTCTTACTTCCAATAGGATGCATCAATTCTATGACCACATGAAAGTCCTGTCAGGCCCAATATCTTAGGCCACTGTGTTAGTTCATAAAAAACAACCCAGGTTATAGCTGTGTCTACAAGAGGCTACCAGGCCAAACTGGAACCGAATGTTCTAATTTGTATTGACTTATCTGCCAAACAAATATGGAGCTCTTTTGATGTGAACAGGAGTGTTCACACCAACACAGTTCCCACACACCAACACAGTTCCCAGCAGCCAACAAGCAAGCCAGATCCAGCTTGGAATCTGCCTGCTTCCAGTAGCTATGCAATTAATGTTGATGTAAGTGAATCCAATTCAAGGTTCACCATCATTGGTTTTCAGTGCGTTGTGTCAAAGGCAAAGACTGCCAGATACATGATTTCCTGAACAAGGATGGGATCTGAACAAAGGCTCTGTTTGGGTGCTAGAATGTTTATAAATGTGGTTTAAAGATGGCCATAAGCTTAGAATTGTAGAGAGTCAATCAGTATTTATTGAGAACCTGTCCTGGGTGCTGGGAATATAGCATTGATGATGTTTCTTGAAGTAGTAGCCTTTTCAATATTCTCACAGAATCTAAATTTTTAATTAATTTTCTCAAGCAACCTAGTCACTGTTCTATTTTTATAAAGGAAGGTAACTGATCAATTATCCTTCCTAGCATTTGTGGGAGCTCCTTACAAGGATGTGCTAAGGTCACTGCTTAACAACCTATATCTGATATTGATTAGAGTTCTAGGTGTCAATGCTTCATTTTAAACTAGTCTCTAGATTTCCTTTCTAATTTAACTGTGAACAGTACCAAAACCCAAGCCAAACTGGTTGCCCTCCAGTCGAGTCTGATTCATGACAAACCCTTGTGTTACAGTGTAGAACTGCCCTGTAGGATTTTCTTGGCTATAATATTTATGGAAGCAGATCTTCAGGCCTTTCTTCCACAGCATCACTGTGTGTGTTTGAACCACCAACCTTTAGATTAGTAGATGAGCACAAATCATTTGTACCACGTGGGGACTTTTTATACTTATATAAAAAAGATATAAATATTAAATCAAGTGAATTATCTTCAGTATTTTCTGGCACTCACACTGAACAATAGCTTCCCCTCTGGTTAATCTGAGCTCTGATAATGGTTGATGTTAACTGTAGCATATGTACATCTTGGAATCTGTGCTCCATAGAGACCTCTTGAGAAAGGGCTGCCTGGGGCTCAGGAACGGACCCTGACATTTTGGCGGAGGTGCTAAAGAAAAGCTGTCTCTCACACCAAGGTGTTTCAGTCCATAAACCAGCAGCAATTTGGTTGTGGAAGACCCCAACAAAAACAAGAGAAAATTGAAAACACATAAGCACATTTGCTGGGTTTAATAGCCTTGCTCCCACTCTCTACCTCCGGTACCTTAGGCATAAATTGCTGACCTCTATTTAATTTTCTGAACTGCAAGAATTATGGGCCCAAAGTTCAGTGAATTGGAAGAGGTAAGCTTTTATGCCTCTGAGCCAGCTTCCCCATAAGCATTAAGTCTACAAATAAAAGCAACATTTCTATTTATACTTCCTGGGGTTGGTGTATTAGGAAAGCCAAGCACGTCCCTGCCACTCTGAGAAGGTGACTGCATGGTCAAATCTCTGTCTAGGTAATGCAACAGAGCTTTCCAATCATGGCCAGAGGAAACAATCAGAGCAGATGGACAAGAGATATTAAAAATAACATACGCAATTTCATTTGGAAAAAGACACCTGGTCAAACAGTGACTGATTTACTTACGTTGGTGTGTGTTTGACTCTCCTCTTGACCACTAGTAACACATGTGTGTTAGGGGAAGTCTTACGTTCATACTCTTCCTGGATACTCACCTTTGATTAGGCCAAACACCTGAAGGGCACCTTGCTTCCTGTGCCTGCAAAGTTATTGCTCAAGAAAGCAGGCCCTCTCAATTTAAAAGCAAAAAAAAAAAAAGTTGCTATTGATTCCATTTCTACTCAGGGCAACCCCATGTGTGACAGAGTAGAACTGGGCTCTGCTTGGTTTTCAGTGGCTGATTTTTTGGGAGAGTAGATTGCCAGGCCTTTCTTCTGAGGCACCTCTAAGTGAACTGGAACCTTTAACCTTTTGCTTAGCAACTGAGCATGTTAACCATTTATACCACCTAAGGACTCCCTTTGGAAGTGGAAGTGGTGGTGGTGGGGTGAAAAGGAGGGGTGTGGGAGAGATAACTGAAAGGTTGGAGCTCAAAATCCACCCAAAGGAGCCTTGAGAGAAAAAGACTTGGTGATCTATTCAAAAAAATCAGTTGTTGAAAAACCTATGGGGCACAGTTCTACTCTGACATGAATGAGGTCACCATAAGTCAGACTTTACTCTTTGGCTACTGGGGTGTCTGTGTCTGTGTGCGTGTGTGCAAGCACATACATGTATATACACATGGCCCTACAGGACACTCACATCCACAGTATGTCATCTTGGTTGCCTTGCCTATTTCTGCTGTGTGCCTTGAAGATCATCTCTGCTTCTGTTTCTATCTCCATCTCTGAGGCCCAGCATCTGTATGATCATCCAATTCCACACACATGTATTGCGCACCTCCTTCGGGCACTCCCAACTAGGCTAGAAACTTCTGTGCTAGTCCCATTGTCCTTCACACTGGAGGCATAATGAAGATTTGTCATGGTGTCATGTTGGTTGTTCATGAGGAAATGAACTAAGGTTTGTGAGGTTTGCATTTGATTCCTCACTGTCAGCATCTACCTACTGCCCTCCCTCAGAGCTGCTCTTTCCTACTCCTGTCAAACCATCACCTTTCTGTTCCTTTCCTCCTGGATGTGTGCTAGAAACAAATTCTCTGCATGGTGTTTATTGTTGTTGTCAGGTGCCGTCGAGTCGGCTCTGACTCATAGTGAACCTGTGTACAACAGAACAAAACACTGCCCGGTCATGTGTCATCCTCACAGTCCTTACTTTACCTAAGCCCATTGTTGCAGTCACTGTATCAGTCCATCTCGTTGAGGTTCTTCCCCTTTTCTGCTGACCCTCGACTTTACCACAATGCATGGTGTGTGCAAACACATATCAGGTGCTCCTTTCCAGAGATAGCTTTGTATTTTGTCAGGGGCTTTTTGGAAACACCATCTTAATTCAAAGGTATGAGCCAGATGATAAGGATTTCAGCCACTTGGGCTGGCTGCTGAGGGAATTATTTGGGGGCAGGTGGTGGTTCTGCTTGAAATATGCCCTGTGACTCTGTTTGAAGATCGGCCTTGCCAAAGAGCTAGGTCTAGGTCACCATCACATTAAACCATGTTATTGAAGCTGAGCTAAGGGTTCTGGACCCATTGAGAGGCCTTCAGTAGCTGAAGACATGATGAGATAACTGTTTTGGTTCCTCCCCCCTCCCACCCCAGCTCCCCATTTGGAGTAATTTGTTGCTCAACTGGAGTGTTATTTAGTTCAATTGTTTTTCTCAAGCCAGAGGAGTGAGGGAATTTTGCACCCCCTCCCTCCCACTTTTGTGGCCATGCAGAGACTGATAGGATAAAACCTTCATAAATTTTGTCACGTAAGATTTTCTTCTAAATAACTTTTACCTTTGCCTATAGCAGCATTTCTTAAACTTTAGGGTGCCCATCACCTGAAGAATCTTGTTAAAAGGAGGGGTGTGGGAGATTCTGATTCGGTGGAATTGCCTAATATTCAGCAGCTGTTACAAGCTTCCAGAGTATGCTGATGTTACTGGTTCATGGACCACACTTTGAGTAGCAAGAGTGGTTACTGAGCTCCTGGATTGTGGTTCGTTCAAATTGAGATATTCTGAAAGTGCAAAAGACTCACCAGGTTTTGAAGATTTATTACAACAAATGTGAAATATTTCATTTTGTTTTTGTTGTTGTTATGTGCCATCGAGTTGGCCCCGACTCATAGCGACCCCTCCTTGGGTTTCCGAGGCAGTATCACTACGGAAGTAGGATTGCCCAACCTTCCTTCCGAGGAGTGGCTGGTGGGTTTGAACCACCAGCTGTCTGGTTAGCAGGCAAGTGTCTTAGCCACTATGCTACCAGAGCTCCCAAATGATACATAGAGACTCCTAAAACTTTGTTACATCTAATTCAGTAGCAAACATACAGATATATGGCTTTATGGGGATATGGAAGGGAAAATGAAAGAGAAGGAGAGGGTTAGCAAGTGCTTGGAATGGAAATGATTTTTTCTGCTTGAAGTACAGTTAAATCCTTTTCTAATTGATAATTGCCTTACTTATTGGGATTCAAGTTCCCAAATTGCCATTTACCATGTTTCTCATGCTCCTGTTTCTACTCTCAAGATCAGAGAGAACTGAAGAAATATATGATATAAACTGGAAAGCAAAGAGGAACGGACCAGCTTGCCAAGGGTGAAGAAAACTGAGGAGAAGGAAGTGAAAAAGAGATAAAAGAAAAAAGAATGATAAAATGAGACAAAATGTCCATAA
Source organism: Orycteropus afer afer (assembly GCF_000298275.1). Classification (NCBI taxonomy): domain Eukaryota; kingdom Metazoa; phylum Chordata; class Mammalia; order Tubulidentata; family Orycteropodidae; genus Orycteropus; species Orycteropus afer. Next base: position 441,825 of record NW_006921630.1, read on the forward strand.
AGGAAAAGAGCATGCCCTTTCCCTTTCCTCCATATGGCTGGCTAGAATGTAGGTGTGTTAGCTGCAACATAAATAGCCTTGTTGGATATGAAATAGAAGCATGTGTTGAGCTTTGTGGAACAAGAGAGAAGGAAGCTAGATCCATGTTAGCCCATTTTTACTCTATTTGCTGACCTCCAGATTTCATTTTCATAAGAGTTAAATTAAAATCTTCTATTTTGCTCAATCTATTACTGTTTTGTGTTTGCTGTCCTTCACAGTTGAAAGAATACTGCTGATAACAAAAGCACAACATGAAAATAACTTGGGAAAAAGCATGGTGCCTAAAGGCTCATGACAAGTCCCTAAGCTAGTGTTACGGTTTCTTCTGGGAGCAAGTTTGTTAGGGAAAGATGAAGAGAACAGAAAGGAACTACTCAAGGAGAGAGGGTATAGCGTAGAGACAGAGAAACAGCATCAAGAGCAGTTATGCGAATGGGATCAGACAGATGTAAGCATTAATTTTTGCTATGTCACTTACTAGCCCATGGCCTTGGAAAAGTTTATGTCACCTCTGGGAGCCTCAGTCTTCTCATTTATAAACTAGGGATAAAAATAGTTCTTGTTTTCTGCATTTTTTAAGGAATAAATGAGATAATGCACGTAAAGTGCTTAACTTAGTGTCTGGAACAGAGTTAGTGCCGCCTGTTTCTATTTGGAAGTAAAGGCAGAAAGCCCTGAGGACAGATTTCAGCCATGCCTTTGATTTCGAGGGCGTCCTGACAAGTGCTTTCTTAGGACTTCTTACCACAAAGTCCCTGTGAGAACCTATTAAGTTGGAATCTAAGTTGATGGAATAAGGGAGCTTCACTAATTAAACTAATTAACAATTCATCATAACTGCTTGTGAGGTTACACTGTCATGGGTATCCTCACTCACAGAAAAAATAATAGCATCATTAGCAACAACCTGCCAGGAAATAAGTAAAAAATTCTAATGAAAAGCGGCCACCTGCTCATTTTCTCTAATACTTTCTTTTTTTTCTCTGGAAAGAGTAACAAGTTGTGAGAAAGATGTTTTGCCTTAGACAGCTAAGTAGGGTCTGGGTGAACCTTTTTTTTCCCCCCCCCTCTATTTAAAGTAATTATAATAATAATAATGACATTAACAGCATTGATAATAATAGCTGTTCTGGTTATCTAGTGCTGCTCTGACAAGAATATACCACAAATGGGATGGTCTTAATAAACAGGAGTTTATTCTTTTACAATTTGGAGGCTTTAAGTCCAAGTTCAAAGTGCCAGGCTCTAGGGGCTGGGGGAGAGCCCCTCAGCCTTGGGCTTCAGCTATGCCCCTAGCTCCTGGTCCACTGAAGCTAGAGGCTTTTCTTCACTCAGTTGTTGGCTGCTGAGGCCGCCAAGCCCAAGGTTGACAAATAAAAAGGCACAGTCTTGCTGTTACCAAACCACATGGCAGGCTATTAATTCAAGTCCATCATTAAGTTCCCAGGTCGGCACAGCATGGCAGGCTGCTGAACAGTGAAATGGCTACATGCAGGGTTCAAGCGTGCCACAAGCTAGAGACCATTTCCAAAGCTGCTGCTTATATACAAGAAGCAGACCACATTCCCTAAGGCAGCTACTCAGATGTTCACAGTAGATTCCACCATGGAGTTGATTACCAATCTCATCATGGGGAATGCTACGTCCAGCTGCCCAACCACTCAACCAGGCCCAGTCAAGTTGACACACAAACATCACCACCATAATAGCCTATCCATTATTGATTGCCACAATAATGCTGCATAGCAAACAACCTCATAACAAATAAAATCTCAGTGGTGCACAACAACATAGATTTATTTAGCTCATAAATTTGTGGGGTTTAGTTAATTTGAGCTAGATGTGGCTGATCTCAGCTGGTCTCAAACTGCTTCATGATTCTGAGGTTAGTTGCCAGTGGGCTGGGCAGCTCTGCTGATCCAGGTTCAGTTTGCTTACTTGCCTGGGGGTTGGTTAATCTAGAATGGCCTCAGCTAGGATGACTGGGGTCATTCATCTCTGTCCCATGTTTCCTATTCTCCAGAAGGCGAGCCTTGGCATGTTCTCAAGGTCATGGCAGAGAAACAGGAACAAACATACACAATCATGCAAGTACTTTTTAAGGACTGCTTAATCACATTTGCTAGCATCTCATTGACCAAAGCACATCTCAGGGCTAAGCCCAGTGTCAGAATGGGAGGCACAACAAACTCAAATATGGGGAGGAGTGAAGAGTTGGGGCCACTAATGCAACCAAGGAAGAAGATCAAAGACTACAGCCTTCAGTACGGATTACACCTCAACGTGGAGAAAACACAAATCCTTACAACTGGACCAATAAGCAACATCATGATAAATGAAGAAAAGATTAAAGTTGTGAATGATTTCATTTTACATGGATCCACAATCAATGTCCATTGAATCAGCAGTCAAGAAATCAAACAATATATTGCACTGGGAAAATTTACTGAAAAAAGACCTCTTGACAGTGTTAAAAAGCAAAAATATCACTTTGAGGACTAACGTGCATCTGAACCAAGCCATATTGTTTGCTGTTGCCTCACATGTATGCAAAAGCTGGACAATAAATAAGGAAGAGTGAAGAATTGATGCCTTTTAAGGTGTTGGCAAAAATATTGAATATACCATGGAATGTCAGAACAAACAAATGTCTTGGAAGAAATATAGCCAGAATGCTCCTTAGAAGCAAGGATGGTGATCCTTTGTCTCACATATTTTGGGTGCATATCAGCAGGGACCGGTACTGACAAGGACATCATGCTTGAGAAAGTAGAGGATCAGCAAAAGAGATAAAGACCCTCAGTGAGATGGACTGATGTAGTGGCTACAACACTGGGCTCAAACATAGCAGTGACTATGAGGATGGTTCAGAACTGGGCGGTGTTTCGTTCTGTTGTTGATAGGGTTACTATGTATTGGAACTTACTCAACAGCACCTAATGACAACAAAACAACAACAGCAATGCAACCAATATATCGTAAGTGGTAGTTATAATAACAGGTATTGGGAAAGTACAGTCTACCCTGACATTGTGCTAGGGTCTATTCATATTATATCTTATTTAATTTCCCATAACTATATGTTATGTTGTGTGTTGCTATCAAGTTGGCCCCAACTCATTGTGACCTCATGTGCAACAGAATGAAACATTGCCTGGTTCTCTACCATCTTCATGACTGTCGGTATGTTTGAGTTCATTGTTCTAACCATTGCATGTTTTGAGTGCTCATCTTCCAGCCCTATATTCTGTTCTTATTGGCTAATATTCTATCTTCATAGGCTAATTTTTGGAAGTAGATTGCTAGGTCTTTCTTCCTAGTCTGTCTTAGTTTGGAGGCTAATCTGATACCTGTACTCTATGGGTGACCCTGCTGGTATTTCAAATATCAGTGGCATAGCTTCCAGCATCACCATAGTATGACAAAATGACAGACTAGTACACAATTCTATAAAAACAAACAAAAAACCCCACTGTCATAAAGTTAATTCTGATTCATAGCAACACTGTAGGACAGAATAGAACTGCCCCATAGGGTTCCAAGGCTATAAATCTTAACAGAAGCAGACTGCTTCATTTTTCTCCCATGGAGCAGCTGGTGCGTTTGAACTACCAACATTTTTAGTAGCCACACAAGGCTTTAACCACCAAAGATTCTTTGACAACCCTGTGAAGAGGGTGAAGTTACCATCCTAATTACCCAGATGAGTAACTGAGGCTTAGAGAGGGCATATATTTTATATAGGGTAGAGTTAGGCTTGGGCCTCAGTTATCAACTCCAGAGCCCAATGCATTAACTTCCATGCCACATTGCTTCCATTCCTGGCCATGTAGAGAGAGAGAGCAGACATTTCCTCAGAAGATTTATTTCTAAAGAGACCTTTCTTTATAGATTTTTCTAGACTTGATGGAGGGTGGTGAAAACAATTAAGCACTTGACTACTAGTTGAAAGGCTGGTGGTTCAAACTACCCAGAGGTGCTTTGGAAGCAGCCTTGGTAATCTGCTTTTGAAAGGTCAGAGCCTTGAAAAACATATGGAGCAGTTATAGTCTGCACACACAGGGTGGCCATGAATCAGCATCAACTTGACCACAGTTAACAACTACAGACTTGGTTGATGATGAAGGTCTGTACTCTTATTTCTCCTTTGCTCTGGGAATATTTGAGACAATTTTAATTCTGTTCCCCTATACTGATTTACTTTTTAGTTTGTTTTTTTGTATACTGATTCACAGGGTACCCACTGGCCTCCCCTCTTGGACAAAGCTCAGGTGTTAGAAAGTGAAGGGACCCAAATGCTATCATCTATTCTAGACTAGCTTGGACCTCTGTCATATCCACTACTTTGTAATTATTCTCATGACTCATGAGCTACTCTCATGGCATTCTATCTGGCATATATTTTAAGTGAGTTCTCTGAATATAGATGATTTTCGGTAAATTTCATACTCTGAGTTATTTTAAGATTCCTACACAACTTCCTTGTACCTTGCCCATGCACCAAGTTCCTTGTTCTCATATTTAGTTCTCTACTCAGTGCTTAAGGACCCAAATCTTTTGACTTTTTACTGAAAAAGATAAAGGAGAAAAGATGGCCATTTTAAGACAGAAGAGGTACAAGTTGTGTGTATGTGTGTGTGTGTGTGTGTGTGATGCATACAACTTCTTTCCTTGACACAGGCAAATCAATGAATAAAATTAATTTGGGAAAGATTTTTAAATACTGTGCTTACCCCAATATAGAAGGAATAATTCTTCAACTTCTTTGTGGAAGTATCTCTTGGGATGCTTTAATTGAGGGCTTTCTTTTTGGCTTTCTCCATCACTATTCACCCAAGAGGAGCTCTGGTAGCATAATACCTAAGGCATTGGACTGCTAACCAGAAGCCTGGTGGTTCAAACCCACCAGCCACTCCTCAGAAGGAAGATGGGGTAATATACTTCCATAGTGATACTGCCTTGGAAACCCAAGGAGGGGTCGCTATGAGTCGGGTCCGACTCGATGGCACATAACAACAGCAACATTCACCCAAGAGTCTGGTCAACACAAACACAGAATAAGCAGCCTTGTTCTAGATCCAGGCATCTTGCATTGTTAATTCCCTGACCTCTGGAATCCTGGCCCTGCTCCCTACACCTACAGTGTGAACTTGACCCTTCCTGGCTCTTAACTACTTAGCTACCTTGACCTTGCTGATTTTTTTCATGTCTAACTCACTTCTGCATGAGTTAACATCATGTTTCATGGATTCCTTCTTCCTACTTGAGTTCCATGTTCTGAATCCAACCATTCAGCACAGGTTTGCTATAGCATTTTCTTTTCATTAGGACCTTGATGCTTTGCGGAAGGCTCTTGCTTCATTTCTGCTTATTCATCATCTCAACATAGTGATACAAAGTGTTACAGACCTTGCTTTAGTTTCACTGCCTCTCACCCACCCCTCCTAACATTTTACTCTGCTGACTCACACTCCCAGTTGATAGGATTCCCTCTCTCAAGCCTCCCTTGCTCCTTTCCAACTCACTTCCCATAGAGCTGGGGCAGCCTATAGGACCAACACTCTTAATATTTATTGAGCATATATTAGGTGTCAGGGATGTACCAATCACTTTACATTCATCATCTTATTGGATCCTCACAACAGTTGTATGAGGTAAGTACAATTATTTTTTTCCATTTTACCAAAGTAGAAAGCAAGGGAGTAGCAAAGACATTTGTCCAAGGCCACACTGATTGTTAATGGCAGCACTGAGGTCTAGAGCCACACCTGTTTGACTTCAGAGCCTGGGCCTCGATTCACTATGTTCCACTTCAGTTTTCTTCCTACATTCCCTTTTGGATCAGCCTCAGTTTTCTTCAGACACTTCCCTGATGCCTTCCTCCAACCCCCACCTCCATGTTGTTGTTGCTGTTGTTGTGAAGTTGATTCTGACTCATGTTGATCCCATATGCATCAGAATAGAACTATTCTTCATGGAGTTTTTAAGGCTGTAATTTCTTGGAAGCAGGTCCCCAAGCTTATTTTCTGAGATACCTCTGATTTGGTTTGAACCACCCATCTTTCAGCTAATAATACAGTGCTTAACCACTTGTACCACCTAACGATCCCCCATCATCCATGATGGCTCGAATTCCCTAAGCAGAATTGACACTCAGGTAATGTCTTTTAAAGTTGCTTTACCTCAACACTAGACAATATTCCCAAATTCAAGCCACCTATGAACTTGCTGCCAGATCTTCATTTACTTCTGTATTTGAAACCACTCATAAAAGAGGCCAGCTGAGATTCTGGTTCTGAATGTCATACGGTCTGTTTCTGGTTGGCCTCACAGGTTTAAAAAAGTTTTGTTTAAAATATAGCTGTTTATATAATCTCTAGAGATGATGCCTCAGATTCTTGAAGAAACTTCAATTGTCTCTGAATCTTTTTCCTTTCATCTACATCTAAATATCATGGTGGATCCTAGGGCTCACATAGTGATGGGTGAGATTGGGATTCGAGTTTAATAGATGCTCAGTAAAGACCTTTCATTTCCTTCTTGGATGAGCCCTTCACCAAACACTTTCAATTCAAATGCCTTCATGCTGGTTTGACCAAGCAGACAAGAGACATTCTGACAAGTCAGCTTAGAGGGCTGGTTGTGCCAGTTTCCTCATCTGGTTGCTGAGATCGTATGGAATGTAGGGCATGAGCTGGGGTCAACTTAACTGTACTGGGCACAGAGAGAGAGGAGGTTGCCATGGGCAAGTTGAAGGCAAGTGGAGGGAAGCACAAGCTCAGGTCATGGCATACCTGACCTAGCAGGAGACTCAAATGCTGCTACCTTCATCAGAACAGGGATCTCACACATGATTACTGTTTCTCTTCAGTTCTGCAAACATTTATTGTGGCTCCCATTCTGTCATCCAGGCTTTGTACCAGTCTGGGGATACATGCACTTAATTCTAGGGTAGAGGAAAGATACATAGGAAGAGAGAAGACTGTGTAGGTTGCTGGTTGTGACTCCAGCTGAGAGCTACAGTGGGTTTTCCTAAGAAGCTATGGCACCCTTGGGCCTGTGAATAGGACTTTTCTGCACCAAGAAGTGAATGCTATTTCTCCAGGAAACTCACTCACTGCCGATGAGTCGAACCTGACTCATAGTGACCCCTCCTTGGGTTTCCTTTTTTCTGGGCCAGTGGAGATTTCTCTGGTTACCTGGTTTTCTGCTCTTCATTCCTCTGTGACTCTATTTAGGTCCTGCTCAGCAATTAGGTGAACTAATTAGGGACAGGGAATCCTGGAATATTTGGTTGTGGCCAGGCTTTTCTTTCAGGTCTTGGCTTTACCAAAGCAGATCATAGAAGGAGGAATGAGGAACAAATAGTCATTTGCTACTCAGATGCTATTTTTTCATTGTTATCTTTGAGAGCCGTGGTTACTGTTCCAACCTTTGTATGTCTTTTCTGGTCTCACAATGCTGGGAAGAGCTGCAAACTCTTCAGCAGGAGGAGAGGAAAGGGAGGGTTCATTTGCTTTACTGAAGAAAGTTCTTTTCCCCAATGAACATAATTTCTCATGGTTCTATAGTTGAGCCTTGTATTCTCAGAAGTGAGGGGAAACACAAATAAGACATAAGCATCACCTTGAATTGGCTTGCAGAGTCATTGGGAAGAAAGACATAAACACGGATAAACTAGGTCATTGCAATAAGTGTTATCTCAAAGGTTTGAATAAAATGTTACTGGGGAATCTTGTACATTCCATTCTTTGCTTAGAGATGTCCTTCACTTGTCCAAATCCTCTTCTTTATTTAAGAGCTTTTGCAAAAGTTATCCCCTTTATGAAGTCCTCCTTGATTACTGCATGAAGTGTTACTTTATCCTGGATGCTTCACTTGAACTTCTGAGGTAGCATTTACAATAATTTTCTACAAATTATTTATGTCCATATCTTCCTTCCTAACATATCTGTGAGGTAGTCCAGGACAGTGCTTTGTCATATTATCAGTGTATTCCTAGAGTCTAGTGTGATGCCAGGTACCTAGAAGGTGGTCAATTTATGTTTCCTGAAAGATCAGGTGAGGCAACATGACTTAACTACTTCTTTACTGAAGGAAGACACAATTCAAAGGGTAAATTGAGGCCAAAATGTTAAGATGAAGCACAGTGTATATACCAGTGCGTTTTGTATTATCCAATAACCAATGTAAGCACAACCTTACTTGTGCTTAGTTACTAATCTGTAGTGAACAATTTCACATATTTTCACCATATTGCTTCTAGGTATGTCTGGCATCTCTCCCAACCCCACATTATCTTCCTACAGAAACAAAACCTCTTCTCAAGTTTACAGGCCCTGACAGGAATGGAATACCCAGTAAGCAAGGTAAGCACAGCCTTATCTGTGCTTATTTACTAGTTGGTATTGAACAGTTTCACATGGATTTCACCAGATGTGGTGAATTTGCCCCTGACACCAATTTCTGAGCCAAATAGCCAACTAAGCTGACCTACTTAATTCGGGCCAAGAAAAAAGACAACTGAAACCTTACTGTCAGAGAACAAGATAGCAATGGCTTACTAGTAGAATTCTCACCTTCCATGCTAGAGCCCCGGGCTCATTTCCTGGCCAATGGACCTTGTGTGCAGCCACCACCCATCTATAAGTGTTGGCTTGCATGTTGCTATGACAGACTAGAAAGAATGGCTTATATATCTATTTACAAAAGTTAGCCAGTAAAAACTTTAGGGGATTACATCAAGGGCATCATACATAAAGGAACAAAAGGTCATTAAAAAGACAGGGAAGGAAAAAAAAAGTCCAAAATGGATGTCAAAAGAGATTCTGAATTTGCTCTTGAATGTAGAGTAGCTAAAGCAAATGGAAGAAATGATGACACAAAAGAGATAAACCAAAGATTTCATAATGTGGATCAGGAAGACAAAGTAAAGTGTTATAATGAAATGTGCTAAAACCTGGCATCAAAAACTGCATTTTTGATGGTGTTTGGTGATAAAGCTAAAGTACATAATTCTCAATAGTGATTTGAATTGTATATGCCTTATACATCCATAAAGATATGCAAAGAATACATTCTGTCAATTGATTGTTGGTGTTGTTCGGTGGCATTACGTAGATTCCAAGTCATAGCAACCCTGTGTACAACAGAGCAAAACACTGCACAGTCCTGTGCTATCCTCACAAACATTGCTATGTTTGAGCCTATCATTGAGGTTAAATGGTGTGTAAATCCCATTTCAAAAAATGGGAATCCTTAATTGTGCTCATGAGGAACCTGAACATAGACCAAGAGACATTTGTTCAGATATAACAAGGGGATACAGAGTGGTTTAAAATCATTAAAGGTGTGTATCAGGGTTGTGTCCTTTCACCATATGTATTCAATCTGTATGCTGAGCAAATAATCCAAGAAGGTGGACTGTATGAGGAGGAACATGGTATCGGGATTAGAGGAAGACTCATTAACAACCTACAATGTGTATTCTTGCTGAAAGTGAAGAAGACTTGAAGCACTTACTAATAAAGATCAAAGACTCTAGCTTTTAGTATGAATTGTATCTCAATGTAAAGAAAACAAAAATCCTCAAAAGTGGACCAATAAGCAACATCATGATAAATGGAGAAAATATCGAAGTTATCAACAATTTCATGTGACTTGGATCTACAATCAATGCCCATGGAAGCAGCAGTCAGGAAATATAATGATATCTCATAATAGACAAATCTATTGCAAAAGACCTCTTTAAAGTGTTGAGAAGCAAAGATGTCACTTCGAGCACTAAGCCTGATCCAACCAATTGTCTTTACAATTGCCTCATATGTATGTGAAAGCTGTACAGTGAATACAGAAGAATGCAGAAGAATTGTTATATTTGAATTATGGTGTTGGCAAAGAATGTTGAATAAATCATGGACTTCTAGAAGAATGAACAAATCTGTCTTGGAAGAAGTACAGCCAGAATGTTCCTTAGAAACATGGATGGTGAGACTTCATCTCACGTACTTTGGACATGTCATCAGGAGGGACCAGATCCCTGGAGAAGAACATCATGCTTGGTAAAGAAGAGGGTCAGCAGAAAAGAGGAAGACCTTCAATGAGATGGGTTGACACACTGAGTCCAATGATAGGCTCAAACATAGCAATGTTTGTGAGGATAGCACAGGACTGTGCAGTGTTTTGCTCTGTCGTACACAGGGTTGCTATGACTTGAAATCTACGTAATGCCACCGAACAACACCAACAATCAATTGACAGAATGTATTCTTTGCATATCTTTATGGATGTATAAGGCATATACAATTCAAATCACTATTGAGAATTATGTACTTTAGCTTTATCACCAAACACCATCAAAAATGCAGTTAGCATTCTCTCCTACCTGACTGCTTACCTTGTTGATATTTACAGTGTATCTTGAGGAAGTACATGTACACAGGTTCAGCCACATTGGTCTAGATAATATTTCGGCTTTGGTTTAGTTTAATTCTCCATGGAGAAAGTACTTCCCCATAGGGGCATGATTTTGGAAAACAGTGAGCATATTTTCAGTGTCACAATGATTGGAGGGTACTATAGCATAGTGCCTAAGGCACTTGACTGCTAACCAGAAGGCTGGTGGTTAAAACCCACCAGCCACTCCTCAGAAGGAAGGTTGGGCAATCTACTTCCGTAGTGATACTGCCTCGGAAACCCAAGGAGGGGTCACTATGAATCGGGTCCGAATCAACGGCACATAACAACAACAACATAGCATTGAGTGAGCAGGTGCCAGGGATGTTTAACATCCTATAATGCAAAGATAATCTTACAAAATTATTTTTCCTCCATATTGCTTTCTTCTTGAATGTCCTGCTAAAGATTCATGTAGACCTGAGAACATGCTGTACATGTAGCTTCAATACAGATACAATGATCTGAGTCTAGCAGCTAATTCTATTAAAAAATAAACATTTAAACCTGAACAATTTCTTGTATAGTTTAAATATACTGTCCCAGAAATATAGTTACCATGCTGTTGAAGGAAGAATATCTTTTGACTTGTTCACAGTTTACCAAGAGTTGTTCCCCCTTTTGTAAAATCACACCATAAATGGCAATGAGGCTCACAGTATTTGAATCACCCATTCCACACACAGCTGGAGTGGTTAGGGTCAGGTTGATTCTGAGTCGATACTAATATACTTTATTAATCATTATTTCAAAATGTCAGTATAAAGAATAGTATAAATAATGTATGTTGATTTTATTTTAATTTTTCTTAAATGCAAAGTATTCATTTTAAGTAGGTATAAGCATTTGATTATGTCATTTGCCTTGTAATATGATTGTATCTGAAGTATTTATTGAAATTCATATGCTTTATTATAAACTATTTTATTTTATGTTTATTTTGTAATATAGTTAAATCATTAACTTTTTTATTGTGATAAAGTGTATATAACACAACATTTGCCAATTCAACATTTTTCAGGTATACAATATACTGATATCAATTACATTAATCATGCTGTGTAACCATCACCTATACTCGTTGCCAAATTTCCCATCACAATAAACAGAGGTTCACTGCTTCCTAAACAATGCCTTTCCCTTTTGCCATTCCCATCCCTGTTATTGTTGTTGTTAGGTGTTGTCAAGTCATCTCTGATTCATAGAAACCCTATGCACAGCAGAATGAGACATTGTCCATTCCTGGGCCAGTCTCACAATCCTTGCTATACTTAAGCCCACCATTGCAGCCACTGTGTTAGTCCATCTCATTAAAGGCATTTCCCTTCTTCGTTGACCCTCCACCTTACCAAGCATGACATCCTTCTCCAGGGAATGGTCCCTTCTGACAACATGACCAAAGTAGGTGAGAGGAAGTCTGGCCAGTCTCGCTTCCAAGGAGCATTCTGGCTGCAGTTCTTCCAGGACAGATTTGTTAGTCCTTTTGGCAGACCATGGTACTCTTAGCATTCTTCTCCAACACCACAACTCAGAAGCATCAACTTTTCTTCAGTCTTCCTTATTCATTGTCCAGCTCTCACATGCATACAAGGTGATTGAAAATACCATAGCTTGGGTTAGGTGCACCTTAGTCTTCAAGGAGACATCTTTGCTCTTCATCACTTGAAAGAGGTCTTTTGCAACAGATTTGCCCAAGGCAATATGTCATCTAATGTCTTGACTGCTGCTTCCACTGGTGTTGATTTTAGAACCAAGTAATATGAAATCCTTGACAATTTCAATCTTTTCTCCATCCACCATGAAGCTGTTTATTGGACTAGTTGTGAGTATTTTTGTTTTCTTTATATTGAAGTGTAGTCCATACTGCAGTCTGTAGTCTTTAAACTTCATCAGTAAGTGCTTTAAGTCATCCTCACTTTGAGCAAGCAAAGTTGTGTTGTCTTCATATCACAGGTTGTTAATGACTCTTCCTCCAATCCTGATGCCACGTTCTTCTTCATATAATCCAGCTTCTCAGATTATTTGCTCAGCATACAATTTGATAAGTATGGTGAAAGGATACAACCTTGATGCCCTCCCTTCTTGATTTTGAACCATGCAGTATTCCCTTGTTCTGTTCGAACAACAGCCTCCTGATCTATGTACAGGTTCCTCATGAGTACAATCAAGTGTTCTGGAATTCCCATTCTTCTCAATATTACCCACAATTTGTTATGATCCACACAATCAAATGCTTTTGCACAGTCAGTAAAACATAACTAAACATTTTTCTGGTATTCTTTGTTTTCAGCCAAGATCCATCTGACATCAGCAATGATATTCAACATTCCATGTCCTCTTCTGAATCCAGCTTGCATTTCTGGAAGCTCTCTGTCAATATACTGCTGCAACCGTTTTTGAATTATCTTCAGTAATATTTTACTTGCATGTGATAATAATCATATTGTTTGATAATTTCCACATTCTATGGATCACCTTTCTTTGGAATGGGTACAAATATGGATCTCTTCCAGTCAGTTGGCCAGGCAGCTGTCTTCCAAATCTCTTGGCATAACCAAGTGAGTGCCTCCAGCATGGCATCTGTTTGTTGACATTTCAGTGGGTATTCCATCATTCCTAGAACCTTGTTCTTCACCAGTTCCTTCAATGCAGCTTCAACTTCTTCCTTCAGTACCATTGGTTCTTGATCATATGCCACCTCCTGAAATGGATGCACATCTACCAATTCTTTTTGGTACAGTGACTCTGTGTATTCCTTCCATCTTCTTTTGATGTTTCCTGCATTGTTCAATATTTTGCCCATAGAATTTTTCAATATTGCAACTCGAGGCTTATATTTTTTCCTCTGTTCTCTCTGCTTGAGAAAATGCCAAGTGTGTGTTTCTCTTTTGGTTTTGTAACTCCAGATCTTTGTACATTTCATTATAGTAATTGGATTTGTCTTCTCGAGCTGCTCTTTGAAGTATTCTGTTCAACTTTTATCTTGTCATTTCTTCCATTTGCTTTAGCTACTCTCCACTCAAAGACAAGTTTCAGAGTCTCTTCTGATATCCATTTTGGTCTTTTCTTCTTTTCTTGTCTTTTTAATGACCTCTTGCTTTCTTCATGGGTGATGTTCTTGATGTCATCACACAATTCCTCTGTTTTTCGGTCATTGGCATTCAGTGCATCAAATCTATTCTTTAAATGGTCTCTAAATTCAGGAGGTAAGCATTAATAAACTTTGCTCTATATACATTTGCCTATTCTGGTTATTTCATATAAGTTAGATCATATAACATTTGTCCTTTTGTGATTGAATTATTTTACTCAACATAATGTTTTCAAGGTTCATCCATGTTGTAACATATATCAGGATTTCCTTTCTTTTTATGAGTGGGTTGTAGTCTATTGTATATATGTACTATATGTTGCTTAACATTCACCCACTGACAGACATTTAGATTATATCTACCTTTTAGCTGTTGTGAATAATGCAGTGAACATTGATGTACATATGTCTTTGTGTGTTGCTGTTTACAAGTCTCTTGGTTATATACCTAGGAGTGGAATTGCAGGGTCATTTAGTAGTTCTATATTTAATTTTTTGAAGAACAACCAAACTGTATTTCACAGTAGCTGTACAATTTTACATTCCCACCAGCAAAGCATAAGGGTTCCAATTTCTCCAAACCTCACCAAATTGTTATTTTCTTTCTTTCTTTTTTTATGGTGATTTGGGTGAAGATTTACAGAGCAAATTCACTTTCCATACAGCAGTTCACATACACTTTGTCTCATGACATTGACCACAGTTTACCCCAATGCAACAGCTCCCCTCCCACTTCTTACCCATAGTTACCTCTTCCCAGTGTCCATCCCTCCCTCCATGCCAAATTGTTATTTTCTGTTTTTTTTTTTTTTTTTAATCTTAGCTATTCTAGAGGGAGTGAAGTGGTATCTCATTGTAGTTTTGATTTGCAAGTCTCTAGTGGCTAATTAGGAGCTCTGGTAGCATAATGCCTAAGGCACTTGACTGCTAACCAGAAGGCTGGTGGCTCAAACCCACCAGCCACTCCTTGGAAGGAAGGTTGGGCAATCCTACTTCCGTAGTGATACTGTCTCGGAAACCCAAAGAGGGGTCACTATGAGTCAGGGCCGACTCGACGGCAAATAACAGCAAAACAACAACAGTGGCTAATTACATTGAGCATCTTTTCTAGTACTTGTTTGACATTTGACTTTCCTCTTTGTTGAAATGTTTGCTACTTTGCCCAGTTTTATATTGGATTGTTTGTCTTTGTATTAATTTTTTAAAAGAATGATTTATGGTAATAAGTAATACTATGATAGAATTTCCTATACATAATATTTCCAGCAAATGGGGCTTATGGGACCAGCAGGATTGAGAAAAAACAGATTTAGGCAAAGAGAAAGATCAATTGGGACATAGGAAAGTATTAATTATCTTTTGAATGTAGTCAGAAATGACATAGAAATGGACCCTTGGCAGTGATACCAAAACAAAAAACCAAACTTACTACCATCAAATCAATTTCAACTCAGAGCAACCCCATTTGTTTCTGAGGCAGTAAATTTTTATAGAAGTAGATTGCTCAGTCTTCCTTCTGTGGAGTGGCTGGTGGCTTTGAACCACCAACCTTCTGGTTAGAAGTCAAATGCCTTAAACAGTATGCCACCAGAGCTCCTTTTAGGAGTAATAGAAAGTTTAAAATAAGAATGAAACTTGTAAGGTTGAACAGTTGAAGGAGTTGGCTTTTTTAGTAATACTCATATTTATTCTACAGTCTGAAATGGACCAACATGCAATCAAGATGCATTGATAACTACTGGTGACTAGAATGCAAAAGTTGGAAGTAAAGAAGCATCAGTGGTTGGAAATATGGCCTAGGTGATAGAAATAATGCCAGACATTGCATGACAGAATTTTGCAAGGCCAACAACATTCATTGGAAATACCTTTCTCCGACAATGTAAATGGTGACTATACATATAGAACATTATATAACATTACAAAGAATGGGAACTCCAGAACACTTAATTGTTGTCATCAGGAACCTGTGCATAGACCAAGAGGCTGTTGTTATAACAGTATAAAGGGATACTGCATGGTTTAATATCAGGAAGGGTGTATAGCAGGCTTGTATCTTTTCACCATACTTATTCAATTTGTATGCTGAGCAAATAATCTGATAAGCTGGACTATATGAAGAAGAATGTGGCAAAACAATTGTTAACAACTTGTGATATGCAGATGACAAAAGCTTGCTTGCTGAAAGTGAAGATGACTTGAAGCACTTACTGATGAAGACTAAAGACCACAGTCTTCTGCAGCATTGAAACTCCCTGATGAAGAATTTAAAAGAATTATATTTAGGTACCTTCAACAAATTGAGAGACAGATCAAAGAAAACACTGACAAAATTGAGGAAAACACAGAGAAGACCCTAGAAGAATTTCAAAAGACAATACAAGAACAAAATGACAAAATAAATGAAAAATTAGAAATGATACAAAATCTACAGACAGAAATCCAGAATATTAATACTAAATTTTCAGAAATAGATAACACATTGAATGGGTAAAGGAGTAGAATTGAATTAATGGAAGACAAAATTAGTGAGATTGAAGGCAAATACTTCAATACTTCTTTGTAAAGGGATCAATCAGAAAAAAGATCAAAACAAAATGAAGAAAGCCTAAGATTCATGTGGGATAGCATCAAAAGGAATAACCTACATGTCATTGGAATTCCAGTACAGGAAGAGAAAAATAAAACCACAGAAAAAAATATCAAAGATTTGTTGGAAGAGAATTTTCCTGGCATGATGAAAAATGAGAATATATCCATTCAAGAAGTTCAGTGAACTCCAAATAGGATAGACCCCAAAAGAAAATCACCAAGACATATCATCGTCAAACTCACCAAAACCAAAGACAAAGAAAGAATTCTGAAAGCAGCATGGGAAAAATGAAGTTATCTACAAGGGGCAACCAATAAGACAGCTCATATTTACTGGCAGAAACCATGCAGGTGAGAAGACAATGGGATGGTATGCATAAAGTCCTGAAAGACAAAAATTTCCAACCAGGAATTATATACCTAGCAAAATTGTCCTTCAAATATGATGGTGAAATTAGGACATTTCCAGATAAGGTGAAATTAAGGGAATTTATTAAAACCAGACCCACCTTACAAGAGATGATAAAGGGAGTACTTTGGACAGAGAATCAACAACAGCAAACAATAACTGACCATTAACAAACATGATAACATAATCCAGAAACCAACCCAGTTATAGAAAGTAGATAAGCCTACAAGATTGTAAACAGGGAACCAGAGACATCAATTAACATATGAAGACAACTACAAACCAAAAAGAGGGAAATAATTGTGTAATTATGGAACTTCTACATAGTAGGGAAGTCAAGACAACAACAAGATAGACTGGACTGTCCTAAACTTTGGAAGAAAACTGTAAATCACAGGGTAACCTCAAAGAAAAATGATAAACCTTCACATCAAAATGAAAAAGAGGACCAGCACAAATATTTAACAAATACTAAAACAATAGCAATGAAGGAGGTGCTAACATGATTCATAAACAAAATGAGCTCAGCATAGAAAATTATATGGAACAAAGAAATCAACACCACAAAAAAGCACATAACAAAATGACAGCAACACATTCATACTTGTCGATAATTACATAACTGACAAAGGAGACTTATCCTTAGGATTTATAGAAAATTCCAACTCCTCAACAGCAAAGGGATTAACAATCAATTGAAAAATGGGCAAAAGACATGGATAGACACTTGACCAAGAAGGATATTCAGGTGGCCAGCAAAGACATGAAGAGATGCTCACAATCATTGGTCATCAGAGAAATGGAGATCAAAACAACAATGCAATACCATCTCACCCCAGTACTGATGGCAAGGTTCAGTGAGACAGAAAATAACAAATGCTGGTGGGGATGTGGAGAGATTGGGACTCTCATACACTGCTGGTGGGACTGTGAAGTTGTAATACCCACTATGGAAATAGTATGGTGATTCCTTAGAAAGCTGGAATTGGAGATACCATTTGACCCAGAAATCCCATTACTAGATATATATCCTAGAGAGGTGAGAGCCAGGACAGGAACAGATATATGCACACCCATGTTCATCACAGCGTTATTTACAATAGCAAAAGATGGAAACAACCTACATGCCCATTAACAGAAGAATGGTGCTCGAACAATTTCTCTCAGAAAGATCAGCACAAGGCCGTTCCCCATGAGGTGGAAGTTAAAGATGTCCCAAATGTCCGAAGTACTATGCCACTCCATCATTTCAGACATTAACTCCTCCTCCTCCTCCCAGTAATTTACCCCATCTTAGGGTTCTGTATTTGGCTGTAACGCCTCACAGAACTCACAGACACCCAAGGGATCATCTCACGTAGTAGTGGTGGAGGCTGGCAGGCTGGCAAGTCCCAGGTCTGTGAGTGGGTATGGAGGATCCTCCCAATTCTTAGGGTTTGATGAACTTCGATCAGCAGATCAGATGATGGCTGCTTTCCCAAATCCAGGGGTGAGATGAGGATGAGCCAAAACACAGAACTGGTGCAAGAGGAGGGTGCACCTTCCCAGGAGATTCGTAGGTATACCATCAAGGAAGCTAAGGGTGATGATTTGAATTATACCCTCCAGCAAGGCAGGACTCAAGATACTTTCTGTGTTGCTCCAACAGAAATAACCCACGTGGATGGCTTTAACAATCAGCAGCTCAAGGCAAATCCCACCACAGAGCTGATTGCCAGTTATTATAGAGAACGACTACTACGAGCTGCCCGGCCAAATTGACACCCGACCTTAGCTACCACACCACCCCAAACAGGCATGAATAATAGGATTTACAATATATCGCAGAATGGAGGACAATGGCTAGAAGGGCCACATCAAGCAATTCACCGCTAATGGGTAACCAAACTACGGTACATACACACAGTGGAATACTATGCAGCACTAAAGAATAACGTAGAGTTAGCAAAATGCCTCGTAACATTGATAAACCTGGAGGACATTATGCTGAGTGAAATAAGTCAATCACA
The DNA here is from genome assembly GCF_000298275.1 of Orycteropus afer afer. Lineage (NCBI taxonomy): Eukaryota > Metazoa > Chordata > Mammalia > Tubulidentata > Orycteropodidae > Orycteropus > Orycteropus afer. The sequence goes on from NW_006921630.1 coordinate 460,423, forward strand.
GAAAGACAAATATAGTATTAGTTTGTTGTTGTGGAGAGTGAAGGAAAGGTTTATATATGGAAGGAAACTTTCTTTGTTGGTTGCCAAGGGTAGGAGGGGAGGGGAGGGAACACTGAAAAAAAAAAAAAAAAAGAATGAATTGTTAAATGGGAACCTAATTTGATGTGTAAATTTCTCCCAAAAACACAATAAAATGTTAATGGGGAAAGGGAGAGAGAGGGAGAGGGGGAGAGGGAGAGGGACCAGGCTCTGAAAGCCCTGTTCAGCTACAGCTGAAGCCAGGTGACAATGAATTTCTCAGCTGCACAAGCCAAGGCATTCTTCTTTCCTAGCTTAACCCTTTTCAGAATGAATTATTTGTTGCTTTGAATTTTTTGTTGAAACTGTATGTGTTCAGTAATGGAAGGCATTTTGAATGAAATTTAAAACATTTTTTTAAAGATAATATGGATTTTTATACAATTTGTAGGAGACACATATCTTAAGCCCCGTTTTTCAGATTCATGCAGTCACACAGACACCCACCAGATGGCAGGATACACTAAAAGCGGGACCAAAACCAAAACAAACTCACTGCCATCAAGTCGATTCCAACTCATAGCGACACTCACTAGGTTTCTAAGGCTGTAAATCTTTATGGAAGTAGATTGCCCCATCTTCCTTCTACAGAGCAGCTGGTGGGTTTGAACTGCTGACCTTATGGTTAGCAGCCAAGTGCCTTATTTACTATGCCATGAGAGCTCCTTAAAAGTGGGATAGCTTTCCACTAAACCCCGAGGTAGAAAATGTAGGTGTAGGTGAGACTATACATCTCATGGTCAGGGAAGTGTTAAGTCAATTTAAAGTGAGTTTCTGTCATTTGCAGCTGAAAAAGTTCTGACTAAGAACAAGTAGTTCTTCTCAAACTAATGACCAGGGTAGACTATCCCCTCGTAAGAGATATGCTTTCACTCTGCTTTACTTACTCTGGGGTCTTGATCATCCCGGATGATGACCTCTTCCTCTGGCAGAGGCTGCATAAAAACTGGGTTCCACTGGCCTGCAACATTACTACAGAGAAAAAAGTACATCAGTCTAGATAAAAATATCACAAATTAAACTTACTCATAGCAGTTTGGCTTTACACGAAGTGCTCTTACCAGCGTCTTCCTCAAATTAAACTCTACACATCAATTTATTAGCAGCTTTATTTCTCCATTCACTATTTGCTAGGCTAAGCACCTTCTAGACATTATCCATATCTGCCTTAGGGTAACCTTTTGAGGGCTGTAACATTACCATCATTTTGCAAGATGCAGAAAGTGAGGCCTAGGGTACCTCACAGCAAGTTGCAGAACCAGGATTCAAACAATGAGCTTGTGTGTTTTTACCACTTTGTCAGAATGCCACTTACAAGCAGTATGCTCTGAGGTGTGTGCCTTAGGGTCAATCTGGGGGCAACTAATCTTAGAAATCGATCCTTCAATTTAGGGTTTTAAGGGACTCCTTAATGTCCAGTTAGTTCAATAGTCCTCAAATTGGGTTTCAACAACTCACCAGATAATTCAGAGCTTACCCAAGTGTTTGATTCAAAATACTTTTTAAAAGGTATTTTTAACTATTAAAAGATTTTTAATAACATGTAATTAAAAATATTAGGTATCAAGTGTATCTAATATTACAGACTATCAACACTTTAAACGGTTATTTTATACTCATAAAATACTAATTTTGTTTTATATATTAGAATTACAGAATTATAATATATAAAATTCTATTTTTTCTTTAAAAAGGGTTTTGTGTTTTTTTAAAAAAGCTTGAGAAGCACTGTACTTGTCCATTCCCTTACTCAGCTTATAGATGAGAAAACTAAGAATCCAAAGGAGCTATGGTGTTTTCAGAAGTTGTGGTATCAGGAATGGCCTTTGCTTAAAAGCAAATAAAATCCCTGGACTAGAAATACTGTCGTCTCCCTCAAAATATGGTATTTTACCTCACTCCAATTATGAGACTCCTTATTGTGTCCTGAACCAAAAGACAAGAAATAATACAAAATACAAGAAACAGTGCTTCAGAAAACAGTAACTGGCAAACCCAGGCTTGAGTCCTTCAAACAGAGCACCTCTGGCTCTGGTTCTACATAACAATGTCTCCTGCTTTCCTGGCACTAGCTTGTTTGGGGTGAGAGAGGATGGCAGAGGTAAGTGACCCATACTGTTCAAAGTTGATGTATTTCACAACCGTCTGGTTCTCAGCATCATGCCACAGGGCCCAGATATCCGTGGAGGTTAAGGCAAAGTCAATCAGTGTCTCCTAGGAGGATGTGAAAAAAAGGCGGGGTAAAATAAGAAAGGAAAGGTAGTATTTTATGGTGACTTAAATAGGGATAGAGAGGTAAAATGCACAAAAAGAAAAGTTGGTAGCATGTGAAACTGGTATAATCAAAATGAAATGGTTTGCACACCTCATGAACTACTACAGTTTAAGACTTCAATCCCATTATAATCCCATGTACTTGTTTGACAAGCAAAATATGATCAACGTACCTGAGAAGTGAATAGTGAGGAAATGTGATCTAGACTGTAGCGGTTACTTTCAGTGCTCACCAACTGGAAAATGCAGAACTGTTTAAAGCGCAAAATCACAGTTAATTATTAGAAATAATCAACGTACTACACTTCTAAGCAAAGGTTATTAACATTCAGAAACCAATGCTTATAAATTTGTGTTTAGTATTAACTGCACTGTGAAGACAAAAAATTTCAAACTCTAAAATAACATCTGATGGACAGTATTTTAAGAAAATTCACTACAAAACAGTGACAATGACCTTATAACATAAGAAACTGTTCACAAGGCAGCACCATGAATGACTTGGCATGGGGAGTTAGGGTCCAAGCAGACTGAGTGGAATGTCTGTGCAGGGGCGCCCCAGCACGGGGAGCCCAACCAGCAGGTGAGGACAGCTACGCAGAGAGCATGGCATGAGAAATCAAGAGCCCAAGGAGGTGAGGGAAGTATTCTCATCTAGGCGTGGCCTGGCTTAGGGTGTCAGAGCATGAGTGGGAGTGGGGTGAGAGGGCTTCCACACACAGGGAAGGCTTGGCACAAGGTGGAAGTCAACGGGGTGAAGAGGGTGTCCATTTGGGGCAGCAGCCCAGCCTGGGGAATGCGAACTCAAGCAGAGAAAAGGGAACAAACACCACTATACCGGAATGTTTTAGGATGAAGTGAGTAATACAAGTAAAGGGTGCAAGCCCAGGGAAAGCATGTGCCAAGTGTTTGCTATTACTAATGAACATAAGGTGCCTGACACAGTGCCGAAGACAATACCCAACAAGTGGCTATTTATTACAGGATTATACCATTATGTTACAATCTAGTATCTCATATACACACAACAGCAGATGGCTGGACAATGTACAAAATTACTTCTGAGGGAGTTCCGGCAAGATGGCAGACTAGGCAGAAGGATTGCACAGACCCTCTTCAACAAAGAAAAGGGAAACCAATTAACACAGA
>NW_006921630.1:464023-486333 GCF_000298275.1 Orycteropus afer afer
AAAAAAAAAAAAAAAGAATGCATTGACCCATGTCACTTTAGTTTTGTATATTTCACTGTACATAAATTATATTTCAATGACTACAGTCTTCAATATGGATTTCACCTCAACATAAAGAAAAAAAAAATCCTCACAACTGAAATAATAAGCAGCATCATTAAAGTTGTCAAGGATTTTATTTTACTTGGATCCATAATCAATACCCATGACAGCGGCAGTCAGGAAATCAAAGGATGTATTGCATTGGGCAAATCTGCTGCAATTTACCTCTTTAAAGCATTAAAGAGCAAAGATGTCACTTTGAAGATTTGGTGCACCTGACCCAAGCCATTGTCTTTTCAATAGCTTCATATGCATGTAAAAGCTGGACAGTGAATAAAGAAGACCACAGAATAATTTATGCATTTGAATCCTGGTTTTGGCAAAGAATGTTTAATATACCATGGACTGCCAGAAGAACAAATAAATCTGTCTTGGAAGAAGTACAGCTTGAATGCTCTTGAGAAATGAGAAGGGGCAGACTTCTTCTCTCGTACTTTGGTCATGTTACCAGGAGGGACTCATCCTTGGAGAAAGATATCATGCTTGATAAAGGAGAGGGTCAGTGCAAAAAGTGGAAGACCCTCAGCAAAATGGATTCACACAGTGGCTGCAGCAGTGGTTCAAGCATGGCAACAATTGTGAGGATGGGCCAGGACTGGACAGTGTTTGAGTATGTTGTACTGTGAGCTAAAACTGACTCACAGAACCTGAAAACAAATATTTGTAAAGTGCTTAGGAGTGCTGGTGGTGCAGTGGTTAAGCCCTCATCTACTAACCGAAAAGTCAATGGTTTGAACCTACCAGTTGCTCCGTGGGAGAAAGAGGTAGCAGTTTGCTTCCATAAAGATTACAGCCTTGGAAACCCTATGTGGCAGCTGTACTCTGTCCTACAGGATCACTATGAGTTGGAATTGACCCAGTGACAATGGCTTTGTGGGTTTTTTTTATTATTATTATCATCATTAAATGTTTGCTCTGTGTCCTATACATTGCTAGGAAGTTTCCCTTACTACTCTGTCACCTATGGCATAGTGATGTTGTTATTCTCAACAGAGGTGCTGAAGTCTACACAGATCATATAGACAGTGGAGGCAGAGCCCAGATTAAAACCCATGTTTGTCAGTCTACAACACCTGCTGGATTTTAAGTCCACAAAAAAGAAACTTGAAGTTTTACTGGCACTTGCTGGTCAGGGTCTCTGTTAAATGGAATGGAGATCATCTGAAATGCTTAGGGGACCAGGCTGCTTTGCTTTGATTTCCTGCCTCTGGCTGTGGCTGTGACCTACGGAAATGCTGGGCCAGGATGGGGTGTGGTGAAGGTAAGTTTTCTTTTCCTTAGGCCTACTCCCTTTCCGGAGGGATATATACATTTTGGAATAATGTTTCACATGGAACACATTTCAGCATTTAAAAAATATTTTACCAACACAGTCCAGAAACAGAAACTCCTTTTCAAATTTTTTTGTTTTGTTTTGTTTTTAAATAGTAATTCTTTTAAAAAGATAACTGTAACTTTATCACCTCCACAAATTGTGGATTGTGGCTCCTTATCCTGTGGTTTCAAAATGTAGGAGGAACTCCACAGTCCCCTATGACATCACTATTACTCTGTCCATTTCAGATAGAGGAAAATGAATCCCAAACACCAGTACTGGCTTCTTCAGGCTCCTACAACCCTGGGAGTGGCACTACACAGAGGTAAAGTTAGGAAGAAGAGGACCTAGGCTCCTAAGGAGCATCCATCTGTGACTCCCTAGATTTCCATAGACAAGTCCAAGGAAAGCACCAATGTCCTATCCACTCTGCCCTTGCCCCTTGATTAACCCTACTCTCTCCTCCATTATTTTGTGTCCAAGTAGGAGCCTTTGTTCTAGAAAACTCAGACCCCTCTGTGTTTTCTGTCTCTCTGCTCTGTTCTCCACTTTCTGGAGGCTGAGCCCCATATTTCAGCTTCATTTCTGCTTCTGGCCTCTTCTGCTTAGTCACATTCCACAGCCTCATAATCCCCTTCTCACTTTTTGATTTATATCTTTCCATGAAGCTTTAGCTCAGCTAGAGTCCCTTAAAGGTGGAAAAGGTTAATGTCTTCGGCTCAAGGACCGCCTTTCCAGCTCCTTGGCTTCCAGGTGAGTACCTTGACTGTTTCTTTCCAATGAAGTGTGCCTCTTCTAAACTGAGGTGATTAAGAAGTAGGCCACCTCTCTTTCCCAACTCAACATCCAAAGGCAAGGACTCCGAGGTTGCAAGAGAGGGCAGAGTCCAGGAGACAAGGGATTTTCCTCTGAATCACCCTCATTATCAACAACCTTAATGAACTACATTAGACTTTGATGATCCAGAAATTAACTCTATCATTTGAGGTACTGACTTCTGGGATTTGTCTGTTATAACCACTAGTATTTCCCTACCTCATTCCTATCTTCCCCATCTGAATTTGTGTGGATACATCCAAAGCTAAGGGAACATCTGACCATGATTCCAGGGCTCTTAGAGGCACCATGTAACTGAGTACTGATGACTTACTTTAAGTCCTACCACTGATAGTCTGTGTGATGATGTTGGGCACGTTCCTTAAACACTCTGTCTCAATTCCTGCATCCATACAATGACAGTATCAGTAGTTTGTACCTCTGATGTTTGTTGTGATAAGTGAGTGCACTAGACATGATACTTGCCTAGTGCTTAGTACAGAGGTGTAAGAAGTATTCTTTACATGTTAGTTACATTAGCACTTGGCTCAGGATCCCTGATGTCCTGTGTTAGGGTCAGCCCTGATCTAGAACCCCAAGTTCCAGGCCAGATTCTAAATACTGAACAGTACTCTTGTCATTTCTCAAATATCTTCTTTAACTTGGGTGAAGGAAGTGGGCAGTGAACTAGAATGCCTCTCTTTCATTCTTTTTCAGTTATGATTTTTTTTTTTTTTTCCTTCTGGCATGCCTTCTTGTATCAATTTACTGAATCTAGGTTAATGGTCAAGATGGTCAGATACTTTGATCATGTTGTCAGAAGGGACTAGTCCCTGGAGAAGGACATCATGCTTGGTTAAGTAAAGAGTCAGCAAAAGAGCAGATAGATTAACACAGTGCCTGCAACAATGGGCTGAAGCATAGCAAAGATTGTGAGGATGGCAAAGGACCGGGCAGGGTTTCCTTCTGTTGTACATCGCATCACTATGAGTTGGAACTGACCTGACAGCACCTAGCAACAAGTCAGTGGTCATCCTATGTGCTCCATTCCTAATGCACACGTTGATCTGCCTCATGGGAATGTGATTACTTTGCTTTTTCTCAATCCATGCTTCTCAAACTGGGGAAAGTGAGAGTGTGCAAAGGACAGGCAGGGACATAGGATTAATAGCATCTGTTCCTGGAACATCAATTTCACCCAAAGATTTATTAATATCCAAATAACTAGGAACATAATGTATACTAAGATACACATTTTATTTATTTATTTTCAGTAATAAAACATGAGATTTACTCTTCTTTGCCTAGAACTGCTTCCTGGAAAAGTTGGAGAAGCACTGTTCTAAAACCTATAATGCCTTTTTTTTTTTTTTTTTTTACTGTCTGTTTCTATCATCTTGTCCTCCACCCCTGCAATATTTTTATGCTATTATTTTCCACTTTTGCTTCTCTTCTAGTATGGATAGTTAGGATACCACACACAAAGTGAATGGAAACAATTTAAGTTGGGAATACAATAGGCCAATCAGTCCTGGATAAGAGAACAATCCTGGAATATCTGTGGGAAATCATTCACATTTTTCTTACAGATTAGCCAAAAAATAAATGCAAACAGTCAAAGTTTTTATCAACTCATGATGAATATTGCCAATAGAAATAATCAATGCAAAATAAATCTACTGAGGAATATGATAGAAGTCCATCAGATTTACATCTCTGAAATTTGTCCTAGGGTAATTGGGCTTAGTAGAAATAATTGCCACAAAAGCTCACAACAATGAAAGCTGTAATTGGTAAATTTGATGTGGATAAATAAAATGATCTGTGAATCAGTTTTTCTTTTAGCCCAGATAAGAGCTAAGAATTTGTCTAGGTGAAAACTGATTTTAGTAGAATAAATTTTGACACAGAAAAAAATGACAATGATTTACAACACTGATAGAAATTGGTCAAAAATTTGTTGTTGTTAGGTGCCATCAAGTCGGTTCCAACTCATAGCAACCCTTTGTACACTGTGCCTCTACTTCTCCAAGTGAAATGCCCTTCTCCAGGGACAAGTCCCTCCTGATAACATGTGAAAAGTACATGAGACAAAGTATTTTCTTCAAAGAAGTAAAGTGGCTTAATAAATTTTGCTCTTGAAATATAATCAGTTTTCAAATAATGTTGGTTCAAATGTTTATTTGCATAACATAATGTCAAATTATTCCCAGTACCCAAAAATGATCACTTCAAAACCGTTGACTGGGTCAAAATGATGAGTCAAAACAGTGAGCCAAAGTGTCCTGAACCCGTGGCTTGCATGGAAAAGTTGTCTAATAAGAGTTAATTAATAACCTCATCCTTCATGGGCTTCTATATGTGGGCACTGTGCAATGAAGTCACGTGTTATTTCATGAAATCTTTGTACTACCTTATGTGATGGGTGCTGGCATCTCCCTTTTGCAGATGAGGAAGCTATACCAAGTCAGTCATGTAACTCATCTAAATAAGTCCAGCTCCCTGCAAGTCCATCTCCCAAGAACTCTTTGCATTCTACTCTACTGCCACCCACAAATCCGTCATTCATCCTGGAACAGCTCAGTACCATAGGACATCATTTTATTCATTGGCTAAATTCAGTGGAATAAGTTGTGGTAGATTGCATTCTTGTTTCCAATAATTTGTTCTCATCCCTGAAGGAAGATTATGGATTCATGCTCATAGGTATGTGACCTGCATTATCTCTCTGCATTAACCATTCACTTCCCTGTCACACTAACATCTACTCTGGCCATGACTTGTCTTGGCCAATAGAACATAGGCAAAAGTGCCCTATGCTGAGACTAAGCAGATGCTTTAACAGCCATTGCATGGTTTTGCCATTGCTCATTTTCTTCTACCACAAGGTTTCTCAGTCTCCCTGCTGTTAACATTTTGGGATGAATAATTCATTGGATGGGAGTAGGTAGTCTGTCATATGCACTGTAGGATGTTTAGCACCATTCCTGGCCTCTATCCATGAGATACCAAATGCATCCTTCTCCAAATGTGACAACCAAAACTGTCTCCCAGACATTAACAAATGTTCTCTGTGGGGAAAAGTCATCCCCAGTTGATAACCACTGTTCTGCCACAAGAATAGCACATTCCATAGTGGTACTGGTCCTTTATCCTTGATTCCAGAATTTAAAAATATTTATATATACACACACATGGGGATCAGAGCTGCAGCCAACCCACAACTGACATGCAACTTTTGTGAGAAATAAATCTTTTCTTTTGTAAGTCTCTGAGATTTTGTGGTACTCTGTTACCTAGTGGTTGCTGATCGATACAGAAATGTAGAGGAAAGAGTATGTTGGAGATAACTACCAATAGCAACAAAAGCAACCAAAAACCAGTTGCTGTTGAGTCAACTCTGACTCATGGCAACCTCATTAGTGTCAAGAATAGAACTGTGGTCCATGGAGTTTTCAAGGACTGAGATTTCAGAAGTAGATTGCCAGATCTTTTCCTGAGGTGCCTCTGGGTGATCTGAACCTCCAACCTCAGTCACTTAGCAGTTAAACATGTTAAATATTTGCACTGCCCAGGGATCCAGTACTAAATAGACAACTCAGCATTTATCCATTTTGCATGATTCCTCCTAGGTGGAGTTAATGAGTTGGGGAATGATTTATTTTCCATTTATAATCCATCAGTTCTATGACTCTTAGATTTGATTGGGAGACATGATGGATCTAGGGGCCAGGGCTGGTGAGAGCAGGAGTTCTGGTAGGTGAGTGGGGATCTGTGGAAAGTACCCCTGCAGGGCTTTGTCTTTGCATTGGCAGAAACAGAGCTTGCACTTGGCTGCTGATCTCAGTGGAGACCACACTTCATGGAGACAATGGACTTTTAACCAGAGATCACCTTAGGAAAAGGCCTAAGAAGGCTCTTCTTTCCTCTCCTCCAGACAAATCACTGGAATATCCTCATCAGGAAATGTCTGCTGGAAGTCAAATCATAATTGATGTGTACTTAATGCCTTCACAAAGAGAGAGATGGCTCTTTTCAAGCTGGGTATGTTTGGGTAAGTTGCTTACATCTCTGTGCCTTGGTTTTCCCATTTACAGGTGAGGATCATAGTGGAACAATCTTGTAGGTTTGTTGTTGGTTTAAATGAGACAATTTATATCATTTGCTTAGAATTACATTCATTAATAAATGCTACATTGAACATGTAGTACGTACTCAATAAGTGTTAACATCTACTATGATTCTTCACTTGAAAATGGGGACACTCCAAAGCAAACCCCAAACTCTCTGCTGTCGAGTTGGATCCGACTCATAGCAACCCCTCCTTGGGTTTCCAAGGCATTATCACTATGGAAGTAGATTGCCCAGTCTTCCTTCTGAGGAGTGGCTGGTGGGTTTGAACCCCAGCCTTGTGGTTATCAGTCAAATGCCTTAGGCACTATGCCATCAGAGCTCCTGTGGGGACACTAGAAATAACCAATTGTCATTAAGACTGAATTAATTAATATATGTAATGTGAGTAGAATAGTTCTTGGCATGTTGCAAACAATAAATATTACCTTTAATATTGTTATTATTATTATCATCTTAGGGATGTTACCAGATTAAAAATGTCAACACATTACCAAATTTAGACATTGCTCCCATTTAAGTATTTTCTACTAACACAATGTGTGTATTCTGATATTTGATTTGTAAAAGCCATGACAATGCTACATACATATAGGCCATTATCCTCACTGTAATAGAGGAGCTCTAAAACTCCCCACATGTCACCTCTATATCTGAATATCAGTGTTATGATGGAGTTACATTTGAGTATATATCTTTCTTCAAGAAATACATTTAATGCCATGGATGTTCATTGCTAATATTCACTGGAGTCTCTGGAATATTTATGGGATGCAAGCCCTGCCTGTTTTACATAGTCTTACATAGTCTTAAGAAAGTGTTGGGCTAAAACTTTAGAAAATCTCAGGTGTGAACTGGAAGGAAACATAACCCAAAACAAATCAAAGTCACTGCCATCAAGTTGATTCCAACTGATAGTGACCCCCACTGGTTTTCCAAGGCTGTAAATCTTTATGGAAGCAGACAGTCTAATCTTTCTTCTGTGCACTGGCTGGTGGGTTCTAACCATTGACCTTTTGGTTAGCAGCTAAATGTCTTAGCCACTACCACAGAGATCAACTATTCCAAACTCTTCATTTTACATAAGACTCAGGAAAGTTCTTTGACTTGCACAAGGTCAAGCACTTTTGAAGGGCAGGGCAGGGCCATAATTATTGGCCAATGCTTACTTGGTGATTAATTATTTCAGCAGTTAAGGTTGACTGGGTTGATGGACCTGAGACTAGAAGTCAACTTCATTCAGTGTAGTACCACAGGGCCCCCCTCAGTGGTTTAGGCAAGAGGGTCACTTGACTATGGCCAAACAATGCCACACTCCTTTTGTCCTTTGAACACCTGCAGGATGTAGATGGAAGAATGTTTCAGAATCAAAAGACCCTAGCAGTACTCCCAGCTCCACTTTTTCATTTCTTCCTCCCCTAGGATTGTTGTTGTATGTTGTTACATGCTGTCAAGTAAGAACCTCCTTGGGTTTCTGAGGCAGTATCACTGCGGAAGTAGATTGCCCAACCTTCCTTTCGAGGAGTGGCTGGTGGGTTTGAACCACCAGCCTTCTTGTTAGCAGTCAAATGCCTTAGGAACTACGTTACTAAGGTATAATTTACATTCAGTCACCTTTTTAAGTACAAAGCTCTTCGGGTTTTGGCAGAGGCATCCAAATAATCATGTACCATCACCATAATCAAGAGAATGAACTGTCCCATACCCTTCAAATCCTTTTGTACTTTTTTGTATTCAACTCTTTCCTCTATCCACAGATCCTGGTAACTACTTATCCAGTCTCTGTCCTATAGCTTTGCTTTTTCGACAATGTCATATAAATAGAATCATACAGAATATGGCCTTTTGATCTGACTTCTTTCACTTAGCAGAATACATTTAAGATTGGTTCTGGCTCTATTCTTATTGTCTTCATAGTTAGAGTTAACCTCTTTCAGCTTCGGTATCCTCATCTGTAAAATGGGCAAACCACTTGCCTTGCATTATTGTACTTGTGGTTAGAAAGAAAGAATGCACACATTAGGTAATGGACATCAGGAAAAGGAAAAGCAAGAGTACAAGGCTATTTATTAATCTTGTTATAAGGTTGCCCTTTGAAGGGAATCCAGGTGCAAAAGCAATCCTCAATGAAATGCAAACCCTGCTCAGCCTTCATTTCCCTGGAACAGGGCAGGATCCTTTCCCCAGCCAAAGGGCCCACGAGCTGATTCCAAGGCTTAAAATGTTACAGGAAACACTCACCAAATAGGGACTGTCATTAGGGGAAAGAGAGCCCTGGCATGTCGCCCCCACCATGCTACTTCCCTGAGGTGCTGGGAAGCCTAATCTGTCTATGAAATACTTTGATCTATTTGAATGAAAGGCACTTTGCAAAATACTACTATTAACAGAGATAATAATTCATAACAGTAAAATTGTGTAGTGAAGAAGAAAAGAAAACATGATTATCTGACATATGGAACACCAACCAGTTCGCCAAGAAGACAGGGCTTCTCTTGGCTTGAAATGTGCAGGGAGGAGAGTGAAATCCCTGATTTGCATTCCCTTCTGAGTGCTGTGATTCTGGGTTACAGAACACAGATGACCAACCTCTATTCCCTGGGTGATTTTGCCTGGAGGTACAACAGGGGAGGCCAGTCTTTGATACTGCCTACTCCTCCTGTTCAAGATCCCTAATGGTACAGTGGTTAAGCACTCAGGCACTAACCAAAAGGTTGACAGTTTAAACCCACCAGCCTGTTTGAGGTAGAAAGATGTGACAGTCTACTTTCATAAACGTAATAACCTTGGAAACCCTTTAGGGTAGTTCTACTCTGTCCTGTAAGGTCATTAGGAGTTGTAATTGACTCAATGGCAATAACTTTCATTTGGTTTTGATACTGATGTATGGCTTCAGCCTAGCCACCCGGGGAAGTTACAGCGTATAGTCAAAGGAGGAAAAAAACTGGGCTGGGATTTAGGAGACCTGGGTACTACATCTGGCCCTGCTATTAATTGTGTGGCTTCAGCTTTGTTTCCTCATCCATGTAAAATGGGGCTGTACTAGGGCCCCCTGAAGGAATCTCAGGGTACCCCCTAAATGACAGAGCCAGTGATGCCCAGTTCTGAGCACTAGAGCAGAAAGCAACAACCCCATGCCTTTGAGTGAAATCCTTCAGAGAAGCTCACTCTTTCCAGAACTCACTGAATAAGATTCCTATAAACATATTGCTGAAATGTTTGTTTCCATGTGTCATTTGGTCTGCAAGTAGCTAAAACAGATCCAGCTCCTATACACTGTATAGATGCTGCATGTGATTGTATTCTGGGATGCTTTTATTACTACACTCTCGGGCTGGCTCCCAGATGAGCTTTTCCCTCTAGGGATCAGAATTTGGAATCAGAAAGTCAGAGAGGAGCAGTGACCATATTAAGGGGTCCCTCTGTTTCTCTGCTAATGCTCCATACTGCAGGTGGATGCCAATGTGGGCTGGCTCCTCCCTGTGCTCAAAGACTATTATTAATAGTGATGACAATGCTAATGGAAACTGACCAGCCCCACTATGGCAGAAAATACAAGCAAAACTATCTTGGCAGCCTGGGTTTTAAAAGAGGCATACTATAATTTGAGTTGAAATTAGTGCAGATTATCACAAACAGTCTGATCTTTAGATAAGAAGATTCCGGACCCTCTGTGGATAGTCCATCTGATAAAAGCAAAGAAGGAGACTATTTAGGGTGGGCTTTTTTGAGGGTAGTTTGAGTCTGAATTTTACTCATGCATTCTTTAGGGAAAGTATGCTGGGAACAAAAAGGTAAAAGGACGAAAGTAGAGGTGAGTGTTGAGGGAAGAGGTGTAGGGAGGGACACAGGAGAGAATGGGGTTTACTTAAAGAGACAAATGTTGAAGCTTAGTAATCTGATTTTTTTTAATGTGTCCAATCACTAAGAGTTAGTTCTTCTACTATGTGTCTTTTGTTTTCTGTGCAAAAAGCCTAACCTATGTTCTGTTTTTTAATTTCTTTCTTCACCTGCCTCTGCAGTTTCTGTATTTTACCATCATGGGTCTGACTGCTTTCCTTGTCTCCATATTGTATGAGCCTCACCACCTCTTTCTCTTTTTTCTTCTCTGTTTCATTCTTCTCTCCTCTCTTTCCCGCTTCTCATTTTCAGTCCTTCCTCCTCCTAGACTCTTCCCTTATTCGTCCGTCCCCTTCCCCTGCCCTTCCATTTCACTCCTTCCCTCTTTAGTCCTCCCTTCCCCCTTCTCTTCCCTCCTTCCCTCTTCTCCTCTCTCGCTCTTCCTTTCTCCTTTTCTTCTCTTACCTCCTCACCCCCCTGTCCCTTCCTTTCTCTCCTTCTTTCCCCTCTTCACTTCCCCATCTTCCATCTCTTCTCCCTTTCCCCTCTTTTTCCTCCTTTCCCTCTCCCTCCCTCTCCCTCTCGGTCCTTGTTTATTTGTAAGCTCCAATTTCTTGTCTTATAGATTTACCTGCAGTACAAGACACCGCTCCTCTTGCAAAAAAAAAGTGTTTAAGAAATCCATATCCTCTCCCTTCTTTCCTTGGGTATTTCAGAAATGATATTCCTCCCCCAGCTACCCCTGTCAAAATAAAATACATTCAGCCAGCTCCTGCTGTGTGTCCTTAAATCCATTCCCTCCAGCTTCGCTGGGTTGAAAGCCTGTACCCTAGAAGGGGCCTCCTGCATTTGCTGGCAACCCTGCTCTACTCTGATCGCCACAGATAGTGCTTGGGAGTGAAAAAAGGGGGGAAAACCCTCTAGTTGGAGATTTCAGAACAAATTCTACCAGCTCTCAAATCTGTGCACTTGCCGAGTGGCAGAACTTAGGGGAGAGGGGCAGGGGACTTTGGGTGTGGGTGTTTGGCGTAAACAAATAAGCAACCGAATTTATGCATAGATATGTGAAATTTTGGGTTTCCTTTGACATGTTTGGTGTCTTTCTCTCTGGCATCTATGTTGGGTGCTGTGCAAGTCTGACTTCTTTCACACTCTGGCTTGCTTTTGGGGTTTGTGTGTATAAGTGTGTAATTGAGGAGGGGGTTGCTGTGTTTTTGATCTGATTCACTTGATGGATTATCTGAATCCAGCCCACCTTTCCGCACATGTCAAACAGATGGGATCATTGTTAAAAGCCTTGAGAGAGCTGAGGCTGAGCGGTGGGTAAGGAAGGGAGGGGGAGGAGAGGAGGGGGACCGAGGGAGGGAGGGGGCACCTTCTAGTAGCTTTGTGTTTTTCACACATTGGAACTGACAGGAGCCCTCCTTCTCGGTGTGTGTGGGGGCGTTTTGGGGGTCTGAGGCTGGTGAGGGGTGGGATGGAAAGGAGAGAGAGAGGTGGGGTGTTGGTGGGCAGGGTTATGATGTCACAGCAAAAGTTACAACAGGAGGAAAACACAGAAATGGTTCAACTTTTTTTTTTTTTTTTTAACTTTGGACTGCCAAGAGCTGAAGGAGAGTGGTGAGCAAAGGAATGAAGGGGAGAGAGAGAGAAACTAAACTGGAAGCTTGAGTTTTGTGTAGCTTCTTGAAACCTTATGAATGGATTACTAGCAGCAGAAAGCCAGGAAAGACCTATAGGGGATGCAAGATCTTTACACATTAAAAAGGGGGAGAAAAGCACGGCGGGATTCTTCTTCCTTACTGTGTTATCCCTCCTTCCTGAAATGAATGGTATGAAACATTTTTCTGAGGGTCTTGGGGGTGGCCTGAGGGAGGGGGGAGTTTACTTCTCCTTTTCTTATCATCCCTTCACTTAAACTAATGTTCCTCTCCTTTTCCCACTCTTGTCTTTCCTGGTCTCTTTCCTCTTTTTGTCTCTTTATCGTTCTATCTTCTCCACTTCTCTGATTTTCTCTACTTCCCCCCCACCTCCAGACCTAATCTATTCTTGAGCTGCTTCAGACCAAAAAGAAAAAAGAAAAAGAAAAAAAAAAAAAGGACTGAGTCAGAAAAGTGAGGGAGATAGGGAAATGCTAAAAGGAAAAAGGACAGTCTAGGCTAGAGAGCTAGCTGAGCAATAGTATCCACGTGCCTGGATTGAGTTCTTCTTTGGGAGCTTGCTTTTGAGGCTCCAGTGGACGGTTGCATAGAGAAACAGTGTGTGCTGGGGATGAGGTGGCTCAGGATACAGTGTAAGGCACGTAAGTCAGTTATTAGCTTGGGTAGAGGAGCTTGGAAGATGATGAGGAGATGAGGAGACCCAAAGTAGAAGAGGCAGTGTGATCCTTCTCCAGAGTATGTGAGCTGTGTGTTTTATATGTGGGCAACACAAGCAACAGTTTTCAAAGTGTAAGTGATTTGTCTTACTAATGAATGAAGGATCCAATGTATTTCTCTACCTGTTTGGTACCCACCTGTGGTCAAACATCCTTACCTGTGTTAAGAATTCAGAACCATACTCTGTGTGTGTGTGTCTGTGTGTGTCTGTGTGTGTACATGCACATGTGATAAGGAGGTGGAGACACTTGGAGATAGCCTGCATCTAGGAAACATTATTACTGAGGCTGAAATCACACTATTTGCTTCCCCGTCTGATTCATATACTTCAAATCAATGGAACTAATAGTTGCTTGAGCCTAGCTGTTCATTTTTTTTATATGACTTATTTATTGAGTATCTCATTTGTTTATATGTTCATTCAGCTATATAGTGACTTTTAGTAACTTCAGATGGAAAAACTTCAGAGAGAAAAAGATTAGAGTAGTATGAATTCATGGAGTCCTATTTAATGCTTCTTACAGCAGGATAGTTGACTTCTTTTTTCTCCCAATATCCAATATAAAGTGAATCTGGGGTATTGTTCTTTTAAGTCCCATATGTTTAGAACAAAACAAAAGAGATTCAAGGCTTTCCTAACGTGCTAGTTTGGATTATTAGGTAATGTGCAGGTCTAAGGGACCAGGGTTGCATAGGGGTTAAAGCGCTTGGCTGTTAACTGAAAGGTCAGTGGTTCAAAATCATCAGCCACTCCATGAGATAAAGATGAGCAGTCTGCTTCAAAAAAGATTTACAGCTTTGGAGACTGTATGAGGCAGTGCTACTCTGCCCTATAGGGTTGCTATGAGTGGGGATCAATTTGACTGCAGTGGGTTTTTCTGGGGTCAGGTTCATTCCCAGTTTGTGTGTGTGTGTGTGTGTGTGTGTGTGAGAGAGAGAGAGAGAGAGAGAGGGAGAGTATACACAGAAGAGTTCTCCAAAACAGTATTGATCGTTTGCTATTGATTGTGTAGGCTGCGGCTGCTGAAGGAGAAAGCCCGAGATATTTACTAGGGAAACCAAGAGTAGTGTCTGTCCTGACTAGGCTGTCTCCCCAGTGCCTCGGTGAGGTGGGGAGGTTTTCAGGAGGAAGGAGGGGACAGGGAGTAGGTGGAGTGATGCACCGAACTTATTAGCTTTGACATCATCATTGTCTTTAAATGAAACAAACAAGAACATAATTACAGGCAGAGAGAAAGGGAGAGAAGGGGAGGAGAGACTGGAGAGGACAGGTCCCCTGAAGTGTGTGCTCTTCTTCTCGCTCTCTTTTCAATCTTCCCAGGGACCTACAAGACTCCCAGCACGTGAAGTCAAGGACTCTCAGAGTCATAAGGTTATTAGAACAACAGACTGGCATCTCAAAGGAGAAATTTACAGAGATTTGCAACATACCAACAAGTTGGAAGGGGATAAAACACCTTCAGCAATCAACAACCCCAAGAACCAGGCTGAGGGAAAAATTCTAACCTGCACAGGCAGACTGGAAGCTGGTTGGGAGCTGGCTGAGGAAGACAACTGGGAAGAGCAAGTTAAGTACAAACCTGGATTTTTGTGCCTCTGGATTCTTTTTGCATTTTTAGAGAATAAGCATCATCTTGTATGTCTCTCTGTATAAAATTTCTAGCAATTTGTTTGAAGGTAAACACATTTTGAGTTAAGGGCTACAAAGAGTAGGTAACTCTGAGAGAAGGAAGAAAGAGACAGAAATGAAAATTAGAGAATAAGATCATTGTTAATGACTCCAGGTAGCTGGGGCTATATATGTGCATGTGAGTGTGTGCATTTGAGAGAATTTGCCTTGGGCTCAACTGTCCCTCTTCTAAAATCAGTGAAGGGAAAGGCTATTAAAAGAGGGGGAGGAAAAAAGAAACTTGTACTCTCTCTTGGAGGAAATTTATAGGAACCAAGAGAAATCAGCATCATCCTATAGGAACTAAAATAAAGCAAGAAGAGAGGTCAAGGGAGCACGTGAGGTGAGAAGCCCACAGAGTCAAGGAGGCCCCAAAGCCACACCGGCAGGGGAGGGTTCAGGGCAGGCAGTGAGAAGAGGCTCTCTCTGGGGACTGCTTGGGAAAGTTTGGTCTGTGGACAGTTTCCCTGGTGACTGTACATCCCGTTGCTAACTGCCTCTTTCTCTTCTCCCCATCATTCCAGTGTGGTACCCAGAAGTTGACTTCTGGTTCTGTAAAAATTGCTGGGGAGAGGTATGATGAGCTTAAAGGTCCTGAGAATAAGCCTGGTGATTCTGGCTGGGTGGGCATTCAGTCCTGCCAACTCTGAGTTGGACTGGAGACACAAGAAATCTTTGGCCCAGAGGGGGCACCTGAACCAGGTGCTGTTGGAAGGGGAACGTTGTTGGCTGGGGGCCAAGTTTCAACGACCCAGAGCTGCTCCCCAGCACCACCTCTTTGGAATCTACCCCAGCAGGCCTTGGAACTACCTGAGACCCCACTCTGGGGAGGAGCAGAGAAACCACCGTGCAGGACACAGTAAGACAGGCAGCAAGGAAAATGTGGTGAGCCATGTTCTCCAAGACCTGACTGAAAATACAGCAGAATTGAGGAGTAAGGTTGAGCAGTCAGCTGTTGCGTGGGTAGGGGATGGTCCGATTGGGCAACTGGAGCCGCTGGGAGGTGATGACACTTATCTTGGCAATCAAAGACCCAAGAAGTCTGTAGGTGAGGCTGGGACAAAAGAAAGCACGGAAACTGCTGCCACCATTACCACCACCTTCACACACCCAAAGGAACCCAAACCAGAAACTCACAGAAAGGACCCAGCCAAGACTAGGCATCGTCGGCTAGTGGTGAAGAGGCAGGCAGAGGATGTGCCGGGGAACCCTGATATCTCTCTTCAGCATCTCCACCCTTGGCCTAAGCCTCCCCTTATGCATGGGGTCAGAAACAGTGCATTGGAGGACAACATCCAAAACGGTGAAGGGGACCCTTACTGGGAAGGAGAGACCTCTCACCACCAAGGAGGATTGCCTGTCTTGTACTTCTCGGGGAGGCAGGAGCGACTGCTGCTGCGTCCAGAAGTGCTGGCTGAGATTCCCCGGGAGGCGTTCACACTGGAAGCCTGGGTTAAACCGGAAGGAGGACAGAACAACCCCGCCATCATAGCAGGTAACAACCCATTCCTTGGTGTTTTGTGGTCTTCAGGATATGGCTGGCTCCATCTAGACATAGATGGCGAGGAAGGAAAGGGAACAGACTAGAAAACCAAGAAGGGCTGGCTAGGGAGAGAGGGGGAACGACCTTTACTTATCTCCACAGCAAGATTCCAGACTCCGTTGATAATAATAACGACTCTATAACCATAACAGCATTTGCCTCTTGTATTCATCTCATGTAGCTCTATAGGTTGTGTTTGCACTTAGAACTTCAGCTCAACCCTCCAACTTCTTTAAAGGGGACGATCTCTTTGGTCCTTGTCAATGAGGAAAGGTGTCTTACTCCGTTTCTCACAGACCTGGATAAGATATCCAGGCAATGTTGAAAATAGGTGGGGACCCAAGGACCTGGGCAGTTATACCTGGGCTGGTCGAAGCAGTGAGGGGATAAAGCAGCCAGCTGCATAGCCATCAAGCTCTGATTGGCTCCTTCTGCTCTGAGCAGCCCTGGAACTTGGCAGAAAGCTACTATGTGGTCCTGATCCTGGGGTTCCCTTTATTTTGTTGCAATAATTTTATGTCCAGTGTAGGAACAGTGGGGCTTGTGGAAAAGATGGCACTCGTGGCAAGAATTCTGGGTTCTAGTCTTATAGGAGAAGTCTCAAAATGAAATCTTGTTTTCACCAGAAGCACCCATCTGAGAACATTATCCATATTTATTTTCCTTTATACTTAGATCTTGGTATTTGTGGTAAATGAGTGTTAGGAGTAATTGTCTTCCCTGGTTTTACTGAGGAGGTTGGTTTCAAGCAAGGGGTGAGTGATTAAACTTAGTATTTCATAATTTAACATCTCATTGCACTATCAAATTCCTTATGACTTTATCTAACACACAGCCAGGCATATAGTAGCACAATTTTAATCTTGTTAATTTGCATTATCCACAACACCCTTTGATGTTGGTCAGTCCCATTACATTGATAGTGAAATTGGAGCAATAAGCAGTGTACCAGAGGCGGGCTAGAAATAGAACTTCTGAGCTTCAAATTGCTTGACAACTCTCAAAATTAAAAACTTCAGGTTGCTAGATGCCTGTGAATAAGTTTCAGACCAAGGAGAAAGAAATCTCTACAGAAGGAGCCTCTTTCAATAGTGTATTGCTAGAACATCCCTTCTGAACACTCTATCTTCCCCTCTTTGGCTGTGATTTTTCCTTTAGAAGCTGGAATTCCCAGACACTGAGCACTCTAGAGTCTTGTGGTTTTGCCTTATTTTATTTTTGGTGGGAGAGAGGGTGAGGGAAGGGGAGCAAGAAGGGGCTAGGCTGTAAGATACGCGGGGTACAAAGAGTGGAAGGGAATCCTTTTACTGGAGCCAAATGGATGAAATAATGAGATGATTATCTGATCGGAGTTGGCAGCTTTACACTTTTTCCCAGATGACATCTTCTTGCTGCCTAATCTCACTTCCTAGTACCCATCTGCCAGGGATCTGTGTGCTTCCAGTCTAGACTGAGCCCCACAACTCTGCTTACTTCTCTTGCACTAGCAGCACGAGGACCCCAAATCAGCTCCCTGGCTGTACAGAATTAGAGAAGGGCCCAACAGGAATATATATGGGAGGGTTCAAGAAACTATTGCTTTGGGTTATAAAACTCAATCTTGGGGAAATATTTTCAGACCAGTCCTGAAACTTTCCCTCCCATGTCCTCCAATCTCATTCTTTGCATAGAGGAAAGTAATTGTGGTTTATTCCGTATAGCACTCTTTCCCTTGCCCACCTGTCCATCACCACCAACCCTCCCACCCACCTTGCCACAATACGTACACTCAGATACTTCTCCAAAATGCCCGTCTGAACTCTCTTAACCTTAAGCATGCAAAATTGGGCAGGAAATCTATTTTTTTCTTTTTTGAACATTTTATTGTGTTTTAGGTGAAAATTCACACAGCAAATTAGTTTCTTATTCAAAAATTTATACACAAATTTTCCATGGCATTAGTCGCTATCTCCACATGGGTCAGCATTCTCCCCATTTCCACTCTGTCTTCCCTGTTTCCGTACTTCCAGTTTCCCTGCCCCTTTTTGCCTTCTCATTGTTGCTTTTGGACAAATGCTGCCCAGTTATTCTAAGGAGCACATTTTTCATGGTGTTATTATTTATTTTATAGGCCAATCTATTATTTGGTTGGAAGGTGACCTAGAGGAGTGGCTTTAGTTCCAGGTTAAAAGTGTGTCTTAGGGCAATAGTCTTGAGGATTTCTTCAGTCTCTATCAATCCAGTATGTCTGGCCTTTATTTGAACTTGAGTTTTGTTCTATATTTTTCTCCCATTCTAACTGGGACTTTCTATTGTTGTCACTGGTCAGAGTAGTTGATATTGGTAACCAGGCACCATCTAGTTCTGGTCTCAAGCTGTGGACTAATTGCTTCCTTGACTCTTTGGTTTCCTTCACTCTCCTTGCTTCAGACAGGAAGAGAGCAATCTTTTATCTGAGATGGCTGCTTACAAACTTTTAAGACCCCAGACACTACTCACCAAACTAGGATGCAGAACATTCTTTTTCTGAATAATTCAGATAATTCAGGTGTTGCAAGTTGTTATGTTATGCCAGTCGACAGTTGATCTAGGTATCTCCCCAAGACTATGGTCCTTAGCCTTCCAGCTCAGTGACTCAGTCTCACAAGGTGTTTGGATATGTCTAAGAAGTTTCCATAACTGTGCCCCCTATGTGCTCTATTATTTATATGTACATATATGCAGCACATACAAATATGTATATACAAATGCTCACAACTATACTTATGTATGCATCTGCATGTACTCCTGGTCAGGAAATCTTTTACAGACAGTAAAGACAGTACCTTCTGTCTTTGTTCTTAAATCAGAGGGACCCTCATGGTATACTGATACTTGCTTTTTTTGATCCACTCCAAAAAGAATGAGGGATAGGGACCCACCAGAACAGGGAATAATCAGGGCTGTCTCCTCTCCACCTTCCTATATATTTCTTCAGCCTTGTGCACCTCAGCAAATATTCAGTGCAGACTTAGAGTAAAAGTCTAGGAAAGATGGGGGTTGGGAACAAGCCCTTCACTCTTCAGGATTCTGGCAACTGGGTTCCTGAGGGCTCAGGCATTCTTGTTTGAGTGTAAGTGCTCAGCTACTTATACTTTACCTGTGAACTTCATGGACGAGAACAAGGAGATTGGAATCCTTCAGGAGTAAAGGTTTCTGACTGACATTAATTTACTCACTTGGAGCTCTGGTAGGATAGTGCCTAAGTCACTTGACTGCTAACCAGGAGGCTGGCTGTTCAAACCCACCAGCCACTCCTCAGAAGGAAGATGGGGCAATCTACTTCCACAGTTT
This sequence comes from Orycteropus afer afer, assembly GCF_000298275.1. NCBI lineage: Eukaryota > Metazoa > Chordata > Mammalia > Tubulidentata > Orycteropodidae > Orycteropus > Orycteropus afer. Next base: position 483,130 of record NW_006921630.1, read on the forward strand.
TATTGCCTTGGATACCTAAGGAGGAGTCGCTATGAGTCGGGTCCGACTCGATGGCACGTAACAACAACAACAACAACATCAACAGATCAGCCAGACTTCCCTCTCAACCTTCCCATTGGCTCTTTAGTTGTCTGCCCTCTATTCCTAGGATTGTTGCCCTTCACTTATGCAGAATGACTATAATAGAAGCATTCCCCTTGGAGCTAAACACAACTAAACTGTCCTAGTTCTGGTGCTCTAGTGAGGATAATTCAGGTGTTGCAAAACTTGGCTCCCACCTTCTTTTACAATACCTCTCACCTTCTACCTACCTAATCTAAACCAAGTTTCCAGGTTTTCAATCTACCAATTTTGGGAAATTTATTTTCAGTAGGGAAGTCAAGTAATCCAACTACACCAACCCTTGTACCAGAACCCCACATGAGACACAGTGCCATAGGGAATACGTACCACACAGGGCACTAGGTGGCAGTGTTGCTTCATGCACAAGGAAGTAGGGTTGTCTTTGGGAGCCGCATAGTTGGGAAAGTGTCTGGTATTGGAGGGCTGCCCCTGCCCTGCCTCTGAGTTGTATTTAATCATCCCCTCCCAGTGTTTTGTTGGTAGGCATCCCTCAAGGTCAGTTGCATACAAGCTTTTATGGAGGGCCTATGTGAAGAGGCTCAAGAGGCATTTTTGGAGTTGTAGCATCTTGTAGCAACTAGTAAAGAAAACAAAATCAAGCACAGTTAAGTACTTCCCCCAAAGCCAAACATCAACATTTCTTCCAAATATGAAGGAAGCTGGATTACAGAATGGATTGTCAGAATACTTTCATTTAGGTCCTAGGACAATGCATGCCTCAAAGATTTCAGATGCTGAGACTCTCTGGCTGTGGGGGGTGGGGTGAGGGGATGATGGTGCCCAACTTCCTTGTGGTTAGACTTTCTGACATTGCCTATTTTCTGTAGCTGTGAAGCAGGCAGCTGAGGTCTGAAAACAACCATATACAACTGCTCCAATGTTGCCTTGTCTTCAACAAAAGTAGCTACTCAGAGGCTTGGCAATTTAGGGATATGTGGACACCTAGGAGTAGCCTGAGGTCAAGAGACCATTTGGATGGGCCATTGGAAATGAGTAATGGACATAAGCCAAATTCCATCCCATAATGGTATGAAAGTTTCAAGCTCTAGTGCCCAAACCTTAAACTGTCCTGTTCCTTTCCCTTCCTTCCCAACTTCCTTTCCTCTCCTTCAACCTCAAGACACACAAAAGAGAAAATTTTAATAGGTCCTCCTCACCCATAATTGATTTCAAATGTTCCCTGAAGCTGCCCAGCTGAGTAACCACCTGCAGCTCCAAGTTGCAGGAGACTGAGTCACTAAGTCCATGGCAGAATTAGAGCCTGATCCAGGTTTTTTCACTCAACAAATATTTATTGAAGGCCTTGCCATACAAAGCATGGCAAGGCACTGTGGGGAATACAAAGATGTCTAAGAAACGGTCCTTGATTTGAAGAAGAGTTTTCCTCTTCTCAGGATCCACATTTTAGAGGTTATCACAGTGTTGTAGAAGGAAGAACATGCCTGAGAGTCAGACAGACCTACCTGGAATCAGATCCCATCTCTGACAGTTATCGGTTCTGCAGTCTTTGGGAATTCATTGAACTTTCCTGAGCTTTGGTTTCCTCAAATTGAAAAGTGAGATAATGACTTGCAGAGTTATTATGTTTAAACAAGTCATGTAGGTAAAATACTCAACACAGGGCTTGACGTGTGGTAGGCATTAACAATGGGAGACAGTCATTACTAAGAGCAGTGAATTAACCTACTCAACTTTGCTTTCAACCCACTAACCTATAATTTCTCCTTGGGTGGGATATTAACATTAATTTCTTAGAAATTTAGTTTATTAAACTAAATAGGAATGGTAGTAAATAGTTTATTCCGCCCCACCCCCAAGATGATCTAAAGATGATTGAGAACATTGTAGAATCAGAGGCCTGAAAGGATTATATTTCTTTCTTTCTTCCTTCCTTCCTTCCTTGCTTCCTTCCTTCCTTCCTTCCTTTCTTTCTTTCTTCTTAATCATCTATTCTTTTTTGCCTATTCAATATTATTTCTAATGAATTGGACAATGGTACTAAAGGTTTTCTGGGGTCACAAGCCCTTTTGAAAGTCTGATGAAATCTATGATCATGCCCAAGAAAAATATATGCATACATATAGTTTATATAATGTTTAGAGCTTTCTGGATTTCCTGATGACCAGGGTATACTGACCTTAGGTTTAAATCTTTTTGTTTAGGGCATATTGATGGATTTTCTGTTTTAAATGTCATTTAAGTTATGAGATGTCACAAGATGCTGTGATTACACCTCCCTCTGCCTGGTGACATCGCCATCTCCCAATAAGCAATCTATGAAATTAAGGTGAAGCATGTCACTCATGTGGAATACAGATTTTCACTAAAGAAAGATTCACATAACTATATAATCATAGGTGTAAAGGAAATTTAAAAGGAAAGTATTGTGTTCTATCTCCCCTTTATCCACTAAGACTCAATGATAGGCAAAACATCAAGTCCATACCTTTTTTAGAGCTCCTCTGAAAATGAGCTTTTCATGACCCACCTCCTTCAGTGCCTTTTCTTACTCCATTTTGCACTCACTAATCCCTAAGGAGCTTCCCAGTTTCTGCCACATTGTAACTCTGCTCCCCAAACAGAATCAAGATCTGCAGCTATGTAGTGGCAACTCTGCCCTTGACATAGAAGCACTGTGGACGTATGGGCCTTTGGGTGGTCTCTGGGTGGGTGTACCTACTGAAAAAAGGATGAATGTCTTTGTTGCTTAGGGCTGCTATGACACAAACACCACAAGTCAGTGGCTTTAAAGAACAGAAGTTTATTTTCTCAAGGTTCTGGATGCTGTGAGTCCAAATCAGGATCTCAGCCATGTTGATTCCTTCCTTGTTGGTAGCCCTGAGCACTCCTTTATTCCTTGGTTCTGTGGCTTAGAGACAACCCTCACATGGCATCTGTTTTCTCCTATATGTGTTTCTGTGTTTATTCTAGTCTTTTTATAACTCAGAAGTGATTAGGTTTAGTGTCTACCCAATAATGGTATTTCTTCATTGTTGTTGTTGTTGTTATGTGCCGTCGAGTCAAACCCGACTCATAGCGACCCCTCCTTGGGTTTCTGAGGCAGTATCACTACGGAAGTAG
>NW_006921630.1:487588-517115 GCF_000298275.1 Orycteropus afer afer
CAACTCAAAAGCATCAACTCTTCTTTGGTCTTCCTTATTCATTGTCCAGCTCACATGTGTATGAGGCAATTGAAAATACCATGGCTTGGGTTAGGCACATCATAGTCTTCAAGGAGATATCCTTGCTCTTCAGCACTTGAAAGAGGTCTTTTGCAATATATGTTTTGATGTCTTGACTGCTGTTTCCATTGGTGTTGGTTGTAGAACCAAGTAATATGAAATTTTACTTCAATCTTTTCTCCATTCACCGTGATGCTGCTTATTAGTCCAGTTGAGGATTTTTTTTTCATTTATATTGAGGTGTAATCCATACTGAAGACTGCAGCCCCTAATATTCATCACTAAGTGTTCCAAGTCATCCTCACTTTCAGCAAGCAAAGTTGTGTCATCTGCATATCTCAGGTTGTTAATGAACCTTCCTCCAATCCTGATGCCATGTTCTTTTTCATATAATCCAGCTTCTTGAGTTATTTGCTCAGCATACAGATTGAATAAGTATGGTGAAAGGATACAACCTTGACACACTCCCTTCCTGATTTTAAACCATGCAGTATCCCCTTGTTCTATTTGAATGACTGCCTCCTGTCAGCATACAGATTGAATAAGTATGGTGAAAGGATATAATCCTGACACACTTCTTTCCTGATATGCTCTTGTTCTCTTCAAATGACAGCCTGCTGGTCAATGTACAGCTTCCTCATGAGTATAATTAAATGTTCTGGAATTCCCATTCTTCTCAATGTCATCCACAATTTGTTATGATCCACACAATCGAATGCCTTTGCATAGTCAATAAAATACAAGTAAACATCTTTCTGATATTCTTTGCTTTAAACCAAAAACTCATGCTATCGAGTTGGATCCAACTTGTAGCAACCCCTCCTTGGGTTTCTAAGGCAGTATCTCTATGGAAGTAGATTGCCCAATCTTCCTTCTGATGAGTAGCTGGTGGGTTTGAACTGCCAACCTTCTGGTTAGCAGTCAAATGCCTTAAGCACTACTGTAAAATTCCCCAGGAGCCAAATCCATGTCTGATTCACCTTTGTAATCTTAAAATATTTAGCACAGTGTTACCTGTTATCAGTTGCCATCCAGTCACCTCTGATTCACGGTGACCTCATGTGTATCAGAGGTCAACTGTGCTCCATAAGGCTTAGATGGCTGATTTTCAGAAGTAGATCACTGTACCTTTCTTCTGATGTGCCTCTCGGTGGACTTACACCTTCAATCTTTCAGTTAGCAATCCAGTGCTTAGCTATTTGCACCCCCCAGGGTTTCCAGCATAGTGTTAGACTCTGAGTTGTGCTTGTTGAACAAATGAAGTAGAAAGGTAGTTTTCAGGATCCCCATTAGGAATAAAAAAGACAGTGAGAGAAACTTTCTGAAATTCTGTGTATGAAACCAGGGCAATGGCTTTCAAATTTTGCTTTTGCTGCCTACCAGGCTTCTGAGGGGAACTGGTGGGGCACAGGATTCTCCTCCTATCTTTAATGGAGAGAGCCCCTCTCTTATCTGTTTTTTATGAAGAAAGGGCTTTTTTGTTGTTGTTGTTAGGTGCCATTGAGTCAGTTCTCATAGTGACCCATTGTATAGTAGAACAAAACACTGGCCAAGGCTGTGCCATTATCACAATCATTTCTATGTTTGAGCCCATTGTTGCAGTCACCACATCAATCCATCTCAGTGGGCGTTTTTCTCTTTTTCACTGACCACCTACTTTACCAAGTTCCTTCTCCAGGAACTGGTCCCTCTTGATAACATGTTCAAAGTGCATGAGAGAAAGTTACCTTCCTTGCTTCTAAGGAGTATTTTGCCTGTACTTCTCCCAAGACAAATTTGTTCATTCTTCTGACACTCCATGGTATATTCAATATTCTTTGCGAACACCACAATTTAAAAACATCAATTAATCCTTGGTCTTCCTTATTGATTGTCCAGCTTCTGTATGCATATGAGACAATTGAGAAGACCATGGCTTGGATCAGGTGCACCTTAGTCTTCAAGGTGACATCTTTTCTTTTCAATACTATAAAGAAGTCTTTTGCAGCAGATTTGCCCAATGTGGTACATTGTTTGATTTCTCTTCTTTTGTTTTTGCTGTTGCTTTTTTTTTTTTAACTTACTGTTGATTTTATTTATTTATTTTTAAACTTTTTTTATTGTGATTTGGGTAAAGGTTTTCCATTCAACAATCCATACACATTTTGTTGCATGCCATTGATTGCAATCACCACAATCTTAACATCACTCATCCCACTTCTTCCCTGTGTTTTCTGTTTCTATTCCTCCCTCTCCCTATCCTTTCCTGCATTCTGAGCTTTGCCCTTGAGCAAATACTGTCCTTTTGATCTCAAATGGTTGATTAGGTTTAAAGTATGACTAAGGGCCATAGTCTCAGGGGTTCCACCTGCCTCTACACAAACAGTGAACCTGTTCTCTTACATGATTTTGAGTTTTGTTCCACATTCAGGACTTTCTAATGTGATCCCTTTCAGAGCAGTCAGTAGTGGTAGCCAGACACCATCTAGTTTTTCTGGTCTAAGGGTCATGAAGACTGAGGTTTACATGGTCCATTAGTCCTTTGGACTAGTTGTTTCCATGTTTTTTTTTATTTCTTCATCCTTCTTTGCTACAGATGGGAAGAGCCTGATACTTGTACCTTAGACAGCCACTCACTTTGAACTAGGTATCTGGATACCTAGTGCCACTCTGACAGGAATATATACCACAAATGGGATGGCCTTAACAAACAGTTTATTCTTACAATTTGGAGGCTTTAAGTCTGAGTTCAAAGTACCAGGCTCTAGGGGCTGGGTGAAAGCTCCTCAAACTTTTGGGATTCAGCTCTGCCTCTTGCTCCCAGCCCACTGAAGCTAGAGGCATCTCTTCACTCAGGCAGCTACTGGCTGCTGAGGCTAATAAGCCCAAGGTTGACAAATAAAATGGCACAGTCCCAATGTTCCCAAACCACACAGCAGGCCACTTATTCAAGTCCATTGAAAGTCCCAAGGTCAGCAGAGCATGGCAGGCTGCTGAACAATGACACGGCTGAATACGGGGACCAAGCGTGCCATAAGCTAGAGACCATTCCCAAAGCTGCTTCTCATATATGGGAAGCAGACCACATACCCAAAGCAGCTACTCAGCTGCCTGTGGAAGATTCCACCATAGAGCTGATTGCCATTCTCATCATGGGTATTAACTACCACTAGCTGCTTAGCCACTCAACTAGGCCCAGCCAAGTTGACACACAAACATAACCACCACACATGCTTTTAAGAAAGACCCCAGTTGCTACTCACCAAAGTAGGATATAGAACATTTTCTTTGTGGACTGTGTTGTACCAATTGACCTTGAAGTCCCCTGAGACTATGGTTCTGAGTCTTCATGCCCATCGATCCCTTCCCTCAAAGTGTTTGTTTATGGCTAAGTTTTCAGAACTTTTCCTCCTGTATTCTCTACTATATTTATGGATTTATTTGCTGCATAGGTAAAAACATATGTAGAAGTATCCTGTGTCAAATCTGTATGTATTCATATATGTAGCCCTATTTGGCTTCTCACACCTATTCAATTTGCAAGTCTATTTATGAATCCACTTGAAGATTATTGTTATTACTGTTATTGCATAATTGTGTATGTAATAATATTTGCCTCTGTTGTCTTTAACTCTTGTGCTCCTCCCAATGTCTTCTTTTACCTTGACCATTTTGTGCTGACAAAATTATAAAAAAAATATATCCTTATGGTATACTGCCTTTCCCTTCACCCAAGATAATGTGTATCTACCCTGTAGTTAAGGATTTACCCTCTCTTCCCTTCCCATTCCTGGTAACCATCAAAGAATGATAACCTTTTCTTAACTTTTTATATTAGTGCTTCCATGCAATATTTGCCCTCGTGTAATTAACTAACATCACTCAGCACAATGTCCTCCATGGTATGAGGTGTTTCATGGATTCATCATTATTCTTTAACATTCCATAATATTCCATTGTGTGTATGTACCATAGTTTGTTTATTTATTCATCCATTGACGAGCCTTTAGGTGTTTCCATCTTTTTGCTATTGTGAATAGTACTGCAATGAATATGGATGTGCACATATATATTTGTCACAGCTCTTATTTCTGTAGGACTTATAAAATGTAGATGCTAATTCAGTATTTCTGGGGTAAAAATGCAAATTTTCCACAGGGCCTCTGATGCTGATGCCCTTCCTGGTTAAGATGGGTGCTCTCACCATGCCCCTCCTGTAGATTCTCAAGGATATTCTAAGAAGGACCCTTTCTTGCCTGAACCTGACACTTCATGGAGGCACCTTTGGCCTGAACTACACTACGTTTCACCTGGATCAGTCCTAAAAGACATGCATTCAAGGACCTCTCAGATCTTCAGGAGTCAGTGCATTGGATTCTGTTGCAACATCTTCAGAAAGAAAAGGAGAATAGAGAGAGGAGGAGGGAAAAATAAAGCCTATGCAGTTTTATGACATAAACTGTCTCCTAGATTCCATATTTCCTGGATTTCTCTGGGTCCAGATAGGTATTTGGCATTGCCATTTTCCTGTGGCCAACTCTGTTCAGGGCCGAGTGTCTGATTACCAGGGTTAGGTCCAGCACTTTGGAGTCATTCAGTTGTCTGGGATAAGTGTGGAGTAAAAAGAATCACAGGTCATAGCATAAAAGGGAGTGTCCTCTGAGCATGACTATGTGGTCAACCTACTTGTCAAACGTTCAACACTTGACACTTGTTATTCTCTTTCCTCTCCTCATTCATTGATCTTCAGTTACAATGGAAGATTCTACTCTTGGTCCTTTCTATGGTCTCAAGGAGACAGTGCAGTGGAGTGAGGTTTTGACTGACTCAGGTGGCACCATCAGCCACTCATGCCTTCATCCTTTGTTAGCTGTGTGTTCTCTCCAGTCTTCAGGATGATTACGGGGGGCATAGTTCTTCAGCGGAGCACAGGGTATCAGGTTGGAAACATTCAAGAGTGAGAGAGGCTTGGCTGGAAGGTAAGGATCACTTTTGGCAGCCCAAATAAATTTAACTATCTGCCTGTTACCAGCAACACTTTATTCTTCCTCACCTCCTACTTCCTTCTTTGTGCATTTCTTTATTCTTCCTCTGGGGCTGGTCATCTGATTCATTCAGAATGTAGGCCAGGAGGCTCGGCTCCTTCTCTTTCCTGTCCTAAGCCATGCTTCAATAAGACCAAATAATCAGAAAAGGGAGGCAACATCTTCACTTGGATTTTGAGATCATATACTTTGAACATCCCTTAGTTTCAGTTCCTTGTGTCATAAATAAGTACGTAAGTGTTATGCTATGGAATTAGGTTGCTCTGGGGACTTATCAAATCCAATTCTGCTCACATCATACATCCTATAACCTAACACCTTCCAGCAAACATATCTCAATGCCAAGTTTGTATTAAAAAATAACCGTAAACTTCCCTCCTCATGCTCACTACGTGCCTTTTAAAAAATCCCACTGTTTGAATTTTTTAAAATGAGAAGATCCAGGAAATAAAACTCAGAGGGCAAAAAAAAAAATCCCAATTTCCATTATAAGTCAGAAGTAAATGGTGGAGAAAAGTGGTTCTGCCCAAATATACAATATGGTAACCGGAACCCCAAGTCTCAGAATATTTTGAAGTTGAAGCATTGTCATGGCAACCAGCTGGAGTACTGAGACAAGTAATTATGGCTTATTTATGGGTTAAAATTCCGCTTGCCTGGTCAAAGGGGAAGTGACAGAGCTTTAAAGTTAATTGACATTTGAGTCATCATTCAATAGATAACTTAGCATTTTATGACTTTCTACTTTATAGAAATAATCGCTGTACATTTTGGAGAGCATTATGAAAGAAGGAAAGTACTTTGGTCTCATTTATTCATTCATTCACTCACTTATCACTTACCGACCTTTTACTAGGTGAAGTATCAATGAACCACATACATAGAGGGAACAAGAGGGAATAAAGCAGGGACTCATTTGAAGGCTCTCACAATCTAGTGGGAAGAGACCTGTACATAGATTATTATAGTCTACAACTGGGAGTGACCATTCCTGCTGGGGTGAGTCAGGAGTCAGGATTCCTTAAGTCTAGGGAAGAAGAGCTGATAACTAGAAGGACAGAGGAGAACTGGGAGGCAGAAGAATTGGGGCAAAGAGAAAAGGGTGGAGTTGTCAACATATCAGATATCACTGGGCACCACCAAACAAGTCACCAGGCCTAAGTGAGTGAATTGGATTTAGTAGTTAGGAAATCACCAGTGGCTTTACAAAGAGTAATTTTGCTCCAGAGTTGGAGGTAGGGAGAATCCATATACAGTAGGTAAAGATATGAATGAGAAGTAAGAGAATCGAGACAGAAAGTAGAATCTAGTCTAATCTTTACACAAACTTGCCTTTGAAGAGAGAGAACAGAAGAAATGTCAGCAGTAGATAGAGGTTCAGAAAGATTTTATGTTAAGGTAGGAGGGATTCAAGACCCATGCCTTATATTGAGGAACTAGTAATCTGAAGTGGGAGGCAGGAAAAACACATAATAAAATAATGGAAGATAAAGTAACAGAAATGTAAAGTGTGCAGATGTAAAGCATGTAGTAAATATTTGTTAAGAAGATGAATGAATAAATGACTAGCATGTGACTCAGTTTTCTACATTGTAGAGTGAATTATTCTATTTGAAAGTAGGCACAGGAAAGTGTACTGGTTATCTTTAAGCTCTATTTTATTTGGAAGATGGCTAAGAGATTGAAATTCACTCAGTAATAACTAGAAGGAGCAGTTTACCTTTCTATCTCAACTCCCTTTTCCTCATCCCCAAATCTACCTAATTTGATAAATTTATTGAATTGGAAGAAGATTCATTAACAACCTGTGATATGCAGATGACACAATCTTGCTGAAAGTGAGGATGACTTGAAGCCTTTACTGATGAAGATCAAAGACTACAGTCTTCAGTATGGGTTACATCTCAACATAACATCCTCACAATTGGGCTGACAAACAATACCATGATAAATGGAGAAAAGTTTGAAGTTCTCAAGGATTTCATTTTACTTGGATTCACAATCAACACCCATGGAAGCAGAAATCAAATGATGTATTGCATTATGCAAATCTGCTGCAAAAGACCTCATTAAATTGTTAAAAAGCAAAGATGTCACTTTGAAGACTAAAATGTACCTGTCCCAAGCCATGCTACTTTCAATTGCCTCTTATGCATGCAAAAGCTGGACAATGAATAAGGAAGATCCTTTTGAATCATGTGTTGGCAAACAATACTGAACATGCCATAGACTGCCAGAAGAACAAACAAATCTGTCTTGGAAGAAGTATAGCCAGAATGCTCCTTAGAAACAAGGATAGCAAGACTTCATCTCCAATACTTTGGGCACATTCTCAGGAGGGACCAGTCCTTGGAGAAGGACATCATGCTTAGTAAAGGGTCAGCAAAAAAGAGGAAGATTCTCAAGGAGATGGATTTACACAGTGACTACAACTACAGGTTCAAACACAGCAATGACTGTGAGGATGGCACAGAACTGGGTAATGTTTCATTCTGTTGTACAAGGGGTTGCTGTGAGTAAGAACCAGCTTGATGGTGCCTATGAATAACAAGACCTGGAGATAATTTGCAAGTTGGTTTAAGAATGGTTATTTTTAACTCCCAGAATTTTTGGGAGCTCTGGTAGCGTGCCTAAGGCACTTGACTGCTAACCAGAAGCCTGGCGCTTCAAACTCACCAGCCACTCCTCAGAAGGAAGGTTGGGCAACCTACTTCTATAGTGATACTGCCTCGGAAACCCAAGGAGGGGTAGCTATGAGTCGGGTCCGACTCGACTGCACAAAACAACAACAACAACAACAGAATTTTTATCAATTCTATTTGTTTGCTTCTCCTGGTTTGTATATATTATTCTCTTTTACATTTTTTCCCCGGAACACTTGTTCACAAGTCTTCCATGGGCAGGTGAGATAGGAAGCGAGGGTGTGCCTAGAGAAAGATAAATCTTGCCACCCAAATAAGAGGCAACCAGGAGACCAGAAGACTTCCCTGGGTTGCAAGTCTTTCCAGCCTTAGCTTCTTTTCTGATTCTCTCAAAATGTGTAATGTTTACAAATCTTTGTTTGTTGTTGTTGTTGTTGTTGTTGTTTTTACAGGGGGTTGGGGTTGGGTGGGAGAAGAGGTGAAATTCTCTTAGCATACAACGTGCTTAGAGGCAGTATCTATCTCAGTCTGCTTCTTAATCTTTCACTCACCAATTCATTTATTCAATAGATACTTTTTTAGCTCAATATAGGTATTCAATAACTATTTGTGACATAACCTTTATCTTTACAGATTGGCAATTAATAACTACAACAGATCTATTTTAGGCATTACTTGTTTCAAGACATTAATAATTTGAAATAATTACACATTATAATATTCTTTGATCCTTATAAGGAGCCATGGTGGCATAATGATTAAGTGTTTACCTGTTAACCAAAAGGTCTACTATCCAAACCTACCAGCAGCTATAAGGTAGAAAAGACTTGGCAGTCTGCTCCCATAAAAATTACAGCCAAGGAAACCCTATGGGACAGTTCTCTTCTGTTATGTTGGATCAATGTGAGTTGAAATTGGCTCACTTCATGACATGATCCTTGTAATACAGCCTGTGGCATGAATCCTGTAGATGGAGGTGAACTGGGACATGAGTCCCTCTCTGGTTTTGGCAGTATCACTGGGCCATTGGCAAAGTGTAGGGTGTCATACGCCTGACCCTAGCCAGCAACCAGCCATAGAAGGAGGGCACGAAGAGATGGTCCACCTTCTCCCACCCTCTGCCCTCAGTAAGGTCTGGGAACTGAGGAGAACTGCTACTGCAGGTGGAGCAAGAGAGGGAAGGGCAGATTTTGGCCTTGCTGCTTGTGATGCCTCTGTCACCATCTCTCCTCCCGGGCCCTGCCTCCTACTGGATTGCAGCTTCCTTCTCCACCCCAACATAGTTTGTGGTTCCTGCTTCCAGATCAAGTTCCAACTTCTCAGCAGCTGAAAGCTCCTGTGGCCTGCAGGCTTTTGGAGGCCTCACTGCATGTCAGTCATCTGTGTCACCATACCACCCAAGCCAGGACTTGGAACAGAGTGGACACTTTGGGTTGAGTCAATGGACAGAGAATAACCTGGCTCTTTTGTACATATAGAATTTGGTCTCTCTGCCCTGACTTCCCAGCGTTAACTATATTCCCAAGACAGGGATGTCTTTCATCTCCTCTCCACGTGAGCCACTTATTAATATCTTCTTGCCTCCACACATGCTGTCTCCTTACCTTAAATGTCCTACTTCAATCTCTTTTCCCATCTACAGGCTTCCCTTTAACAGAGTGGTTAAGAATTCAGGATCTGGAGCCAGATGTTCTGGTTTCAAAGCCCTTGATGGCTGTTTGCGCTTGGCAAGTTGAAGTCCCTTATCTATAAAATCAGAGTGGTGATAATTTCCATATCATAGAATTGCTATGTTAAATAAGTCAATACAAATCATGTGCTTAGAACCATGCCTGGCACACAATAAACATTCATTCAATCTGAGTGGCTATTTCCAAATAATGGAATTGGTGGTAGACAAGAGACCTACATCTTGTCCCCAAGATGCTCCTGGCCAAGCAGGCCAGGCCTGGCTCATGTTGCTGCCATCCCCAAGGCCTCCCCTACCCAGTCTGTTGTTGTGTACTGTTGAGTTGATTCCAACTCATAGTGATCCTGTAGGACAGAGTAGAGCTGCCTTATAGAGTTTCTTAGGCTTAATCTTTACAGGAGCTGATCTCCAAATCTGTTCTCCCATGGAGTGGCTGATTCAAACAGAAATCTAGTAAAACAAACCTACCCCCTAGATACATCTCCTAACGTGTGTCTGGGATGTACAAGTTCAGCCTGACCCATGCCACCTTCTGTGGTTATTAGGATGATGACCTTAAAACTCTTCAAGGTGAACCTTGAGGCAAAGATTCCAGGCACAGACTATCAGAACACATCAAATTGATGACCCAGTACAGCATCTCTTTCACAGACAGGGTCTTAAAACCAGAGGAGAGGAGGCACTTTACAGACATCACACAGCAGTAGGGCTGGGACCACAATTGAAGTTTTCTTGGCTCCCAATCTGGTGTTGTTTTCTTGGATCCCAATCTAGGCTACCTCTGGTTAATTTAAGTCTCTTACTGGAAAGTTGATGAAAATATCTTAGAAAGATTTTTAATAAAAAGAGGAAAAGTATTATTTTTTACTTAATCCTCATTTAACTAGAAAGGTCAGTTAATGAGGTCATATATCATCCTGTCCTTTCTCTTTCTCACTCAGGGGTCAAGCAGTCAAATATACTTTGTGGCAGGGAGGTTTATTTAGAGGTCAGCTTTAAGCAGCCTCTTTAAACACTTGGCTGTAAAGACTCACCTGGGTGTAATCTGAGAGCACACAAACCTGCATCCTCTGGTTTCCTAGCAGACTTTCAGACTGATGGAAAAAGGGGCCCTGAGTCTTTAGGCTCTGATTGACACAGTGTTTGGATTTGTGTGGTTCCTGGGTCTCCTGGCCTCACCAATAATTTGCTTCCTAGAAAGCAGCCAGAGTCTCCCTGGGCTTTTTGGGACCACAGAGTAGAGGCAAAAACATTCCGATATTATAACGTAAACACAGGTAGTACATGTTCACTGAAGGAATCTAAGGCACAATTTACAAATACGAATACTATGAAAGTAATATTGTCTCACTTCAGGAAAAACTGATATGCAAATATCTAACTTTAGCTGATTGATAAGTTTTGAGCTTATTTTAATGATAAGAGAATATTCTTCAAACTTCCTTTAAATGGTAACTTCTGCAGTACGCTTGGATCATTGAGTTTGTATTCAACATTATTTAAAACATTTTTTCTTGGGGTAGCGTTGATGCTGTAAACTACACCTGGTAAAAGAAATGCCAAAGTAAATTTCTGAGAGGCATCTCAAAGTTATTTATTTGGCAAAAGAGAGGGAAAAACAGGAAATTGGCCTTGGTGCTGCTTTGCCCAAGTTATATAATAGAGTTCTCAGAGAGACCTTGATGGAGATGTAGGAAGGCGGGAGAAGGAGGGTGGAGGCAACTCCCCCAGGCCGAGGCTTGTGCTGGGTACTAAGGTATCTCATTTAAGATTAAGGGATTCATAAAAACCCCAGGTTGTCAAAGGTGTGTGACTTCATACTGTTTTCTTAGCTTCTACATGGCCCATCTTCTGCATTTGAGAATTTATATCCATTCGGTTGTGTTTCTGAGGTGGTATCACTATGGAAGATTGCCCAGCCTTCCTTCCGAGGAGTGGCTGGTGGGTTTGAACCGCCAACCTTCTGATTAGCAAATGCCTTAGGCACTATGCCACCAGAGCTCCTGTGGTAAAGTATAAAATAGAATTACTGGTTCTCAAGGAGATTATTATGCAATAGAAGAGTTAAGCCTATATATGTTAAAATGATAGTAATAATATTGTTGTCGACCTGACTCATGGTGATTCCCCGCATATTGGATTGGATCATTGTGATCCATAGGGTTTTCATTGGCTGATTTTTTGGAAGTAGATCCGTCACCAAGTCTTTCTTCCTAGTTTGTCTTAGTCTGGAAACTCTGCTGAAACCTGTTCAGTGTCACAGCAGCAGGCCAAGTCTCCACTGACAGATGAGAGAAGCAACAAATAATAACATTGAGTGCTTATTATGGGCTAACCACTGTTTTAATTGTTTTACATGCATGAATTAACTTAATCTTCCCTCAAACTTTATAAATAAGGTACTATCATTATCTTCATTTTAAGGATGAGGAAAATGAAGTGCATAGAATTGCTCAATTTTGCTCAAGGTTTCAGAGCTATGAAGTGGTGGATTTAGTGGATGGAGCTCTGGTGGCGTAGTGCCCAAAGCATGTGACTGCTAAACAGTAGGCTGATGGTTCAAACCCACCAGCCACTCTTCAGAAGGAAGATTGACAATCTACTTCCATGGTGATACTGCCTCAGAAACCCAAGGAGGGGTTGCTATGGGTCAGTTCTGACTCGACGGCAGTGAGTTTGGGTATTTTTGGTTTGGTTTTGGACTGTGGAAGTCTACTCTTTGAGCAGAACAGAATTAACCACCTTTTTGGTTCTCAGTTAACTTCTGGGCTGACTCCACTTGGTCATTTGTGGATCTGAATCAATGCCTTGAAGAATTGGAAAAGATGAGAATGGGGCAGGTTCTCCTGAGAGATCCTCATGAGGTCCTGAAGATGTTGGCCACACTCTTGAAGGGCACACTAGAACTCTGGATTGGCTATTGGGGTAGCTCTTTCTAGTCTCTTTGGATTCCTTTTTCAGCCAGAAAATGGGTAACCATCACAGACAGTAGATTATGAGTGCCTAAAAAGTGGTATGAATCATGGATATGAAGAAAGCCATGTTACTTTTTACCGGGATAGCCAAGTGTCCTTCCTAAGGACACTCCTGCTGCCCCATCCCTTCAGGAGTGAGATTTCTTTCAGGTCAGTGGCAGCACTGGACCCTGTCCTGAGCAAGCTTCATGGTGGCCTAAGCCCTTTGCTTTTAGAATTTTCCAAGTAGTACAAATTTCCTTTAATTAATCTCTGGGTACAAAGGCCATGTTGTAGTTATGTTGTTATATGCCATCAAGTCAGACCCGACTCATAGTGACCCCTCCTTGGGTTTCCATGGCAGTATCACTAAGGAAATAGATTGCCTCATCTTCCTTCTGAGGAGTGGCTGATGGGTTTGAACCACCAGCCTTCTGGTTAGCAGTCAAGTGCTTTAGGCACTATGCTACCAGAGCTCCCACAAAGGCCATATAGAAATGCAAATGTTCAGTTTACTATTTTCATGTCAGTTTATTTTTGTTCTTATGTTATCATAATTATTCCAATTTTTTAACATCACCATTACAATTTTCTAACAAATCTAATCTGGTCATTGTCTACCATGCCCAACCTTTCTCTACCTTAGACCCTTCAATGGTTTCTGACCTATCATCTAGATTGTAAAGTCGAGATTAGTCAACTCAGTGTTCTTTGTGATTTATTTCAGTCACTATATCTGGTTTCATTTTTACCACTGTGCAACATATAATTAATTGATACCCACTAGTTAGTTTATTCAAGAAACTCTGGCAGCATAGTGCCTAAGGCATTTGACTGCTAGCCAGAAGTTTGGCGGTTCAAACCCACCAGCCACGCTGCAGAAGGAAGACTGGGCAATTTACTTCTGTAAAGATTTACTGCCTTGGAAACCCAAAATGGGTCACTATGAGTTGGAATCGACTTGATGGCAGTGAGTTTTTTTTTTTTTTTAGTTTATTCAATAAATATATATTGTCTTATATGTGCTACACTCTATTCTAGGCACCAGAGACACAATGGCAAACAAGACAAAATTATGTTATCATTATTATTCCAATTAATAACTAATTAATAACATCTTATGTATTTGAGTGTTTACTATAGTCAGGCTTTACTTGTATTAATTTATTTAATCTTTAAAATAGACTTATAAAGTAGATACTATCATGAGTTCTATTTTACAGCTAAGGAAACTGAGACTGAGAGAGGTTGTTTATTATAGAAAATTTGGTACGTGCAGAAATGTTAAAAAAATCTTCTTCCTATAAATCTATACTTATGAAACTAAAGACATATATTATTTTATACACTTTGATTCAGATATTGTATATTGTTTTAGAACTTTGTTTTCTAATTAATAAGTTGTGGACATTTCCTCTGTGCCTAGACATTCTTATAAAATGTGATTTTTAATGGCAGGATAGGATTTCATTGTATGGATAGACTGTATTGTTAGACATCTATTATTTTGTTGTTGTAAATAATGGTGTTGGGAACATCCTTCCTTATTCATCCTTGTGAACATACCTTTTAGACTGTTTTCCTACAGTGATTCCTAGAAGTGAAATTATAAGGTTAGAGAATGTGAACATTTTTGGGAAATCATTGCCGAATGATTCTGCAGAAGTTTGCCAATTTTCCCTCTCCCAGCAGTCCATGTGTGTGCCTATTTTTTTCTTTATTCATGTCTTCACACCTGCCTCTTTTTTCTATAGCTGCTACCTATTATTGTTGTAGGAGCTCTGGTGGTGAAATAGTTAAGCTCTTTATTGTGATTCAAACCCACCCAATGACTACACAAGGGAAGGACCTGGCAGTCTGCTCCCATAAAGATTACAGTCTAGAAAACCCTATAGTTGCAGCTCTACTGTGTCACATGGGGTCACTGTGAGTCAAAAGTCAACTCAATAGTGCCTAACAACAATAACATTACTGTGTGAGTGGTATAGGCACTTAACCACAACAACATTATTGTACAGATGATATGTGAGAGAAAGTGTCACAAATGTGGTCTCTAGCTAAAAGTGTCCATGGTATGTGGGGCTTGCATCTATGTGTATGTGTGTCTGCCTGTCTGTCTGTCGGTCTGTAGTAAGTGAGGAGAAAATGGGCATGGAGGAGACTTGCTACTGCTATTAAATATATTTAAGGCACTAGATGAGTCTCTGTTCCTTACTCACTGATGACAAAAGCCTGTTGTCAAAGGCAAAGATCTTGTTCTTCTCTGATTTAGAATCTTTTTACTTTCATGACACTGATTGCAGTCCCCACAAAGTAACAATTCTCTTCCCATTTCCCATTTCCTCCCTGTGGTTACCTTGTCCCTGTATCCTTCTTTCCTATGCCTTCTGAGCTTTCTCATTGTGCAAGTGCTGCCTTTCTAATCTCCCATTAGAAAGGTTGATTGTTCTGGGGAGTGTATCTATCTGGTGTAATTGTTCATCTCATAGACCTGTCTATTGTTTGGCTGGAAGCCACAGGAATGGGTTCAATTCCAGGCCCAAAGAGTGATGAGGGACCATAGTATGGGGGTGTTTCACCAATGTCTATGAGACCAGTAAACCTGGTCATTTTTTGATTTTGAATTTTGTTGCACATTTTTCTCCTACTCTATACAGGATATCCTGTTTGATCCCTTTCTGAGTGGTTAAGGGACTGTGGTGGTAAAATGGTTAAGGCATTTGGCTGCTAACCAAAAGGTTCATGGTTCAAATCCACCAGATGTTCTGTGGAAGAAAGATGAGGCAGTTTGCTTCCATAAAGATTTACAACCTTGGAAACCCAACTGGAGTCACTATGAGTAAGAATCAACTCAATAGCAGTGAGTTTGCTTTTTTTGGTTTTCCAGTTGATTGGCAGTGGCAGCTGGGCCCCATCTAGTTCTTCTGGTCTTAGGGTCATGTAGTCTGAGGTTCCCATGTTCCTCTAGTTCCTTGGACTAATTGTTTCCATGCAACTTTGATTTTCTTTACTCTTCTTTGCTGTAGACAAGGAGAAACTAATTGTTGCATCCTAGATGACCACTTATAAGCTTTTAAGGCCCTAGTTGCTACTCACCAAAGTAGGCTGTAGAATAGTGTCTTTTGTACTATGTTATGCCAGTTGAGCTTGATGTACCCCATGACCATGGTCTTATTTCTTTCTTAATTCATGTCTTTACACCCCCTCCTTATTCATGTCTTTACATCTGCCTGTTTTTTCTATGTTGTTGTTATGTGCTATCAAGTCAGTCCTGACTCATAGAGACCCCTCCTTGGTTTCCAAGGTGGTATCACTACAGAAGTAGATTGCCCAACCTTCCTTCCGAGGAGTGGCTGGTGGGTTTGAACCACCAGCCTTCTGGTGAGCAGCTGCTGCCTAATATTATTGTGGGAGCTCTGGTGGTCCAGTGCTCCAGTGACTCACTCTCTCAAGGGGTTTGGCTGGCTAAGAAGTTATCATAACTTTCTTTGCCCCCTGTTATCTCTATTGTATATATAGACATTCTTTTTCTTTTCTTTTTCTCTTTTTTGTTCTTTTTTTTTCAAGTAACTAATATTATTTTGGGAGCTCTGGTAGCATAGTGGCTAAGACACTTGCCTGCTAACCAGATGGCTAGCGGTTCAAACCCACCAGCCACTCCTCGGAAGGAAGGTTGGGCAATCCTACTTCCGTAGTGATACTGCCTCGGAAACCCAAGGAGGGGTCGCTATGAGTCGGGTTTGACTCGACGGCACATAACAACAACAACAACAAATATTATTTTATTTTATTTATTCATTTATATATTTTTTAAATTTTTGCAGTGTTCTTTCCCCTCCCCTCCCACCTCCAGTGACCAAAAAAGAAAGTTTCCTTCCATATATAAACATTTCCTTGACTTTTTACAATAATGAGCTAATACAATATTTGTCCTTCTGTGATTGACTTATTTCACTTAGCATAACATATATGGCATTCTTAAAGCACATACAAATACATATGTAGAAATATCATCTGCCAGACTTATATATGGTCATGTGTATATTCCCTTTTGCCTACCCATATCTGATCATTTTGCCTGTCTACCTCAGAAGGAAGGTTGGATAATCTACTGTAGTAATACTGCTTCGGAAACCCAAGGAGGGGTCATTATGAGTTGGATCTGACTTGATGGCAGTGTGTTTTGTTGTTGTTGTAGTCTACCTATTTATCCACTCATAGATTAATGTTCATTATTACTGATAATGGAATATTGTGTTTGTAAAACTATTTAGCTTTGTCTGTACCTCTTGTGCACTTCCAAGCATCTTCCTTAGAAAACACTTGCTAGTCACTTGCTCTTGGTATATTGCCTTTCTCTTCACCCAAATCAATACTTGTCTCTTACCTATCTAGCAAACAGACACATGAAGTGTCTGTTCATGTCTTCTGCCCATTTTTTAAATTGGATTGTTTGTCTTTTTGATGTTGAGATTTGGAGTTTTCCATAAATTTTAGAGATAAGTCCCTTGTTGGATATGTCATTGCTAAATGTTTTTTCCCAATTTCTAGGTTCTCTTTTTACTCTTTTGGAGAAGTCTTTGATACATATAAGAATGTAAGTTTTAGAGTATCCCAGTCATCTAGTTTATCTTCTACTGTTTGTGCATTTTGGGTTATGCTTGGTAGTATATTTATACCATAAATTGTTGTTGTTGTTGTTATTTGCTGTCAAGTCCGACCTGACTCATAGCGACCCCTCCTTGGGTTTCTGAAACAGTATCACTATGGAAGTAGATTGCCCAAACTTCCTTCCGAGGAATGGCTGGTGGCTTTGAACTGCCAGCTTTCTGGTTAGCAGTCAAGTGCCTTAGGCACTATGCTACATTAGGGCCCCTAAAATTGCCCCTATTTTTTCTTTGATAAACTATAAAGTTTTAAGTTTTACATTTAAATCTTTGATCTGTCTTGAGTTGGCTTTTATGTATGGTGTGAGGTATGAATCTTGTTTCACTTTTCTGCAAATGGATATCCACTTTTGCCAGCACCATTTGTTAAAGAAACTATCTCTTCCCCATTTAATGGATTTCAGCCCTTTGTTAAAGATCGGCTTTCCATAGGTGGATGAATCTGTTTCTGGGTTCTCAATACTGTTCCACCTATTTATGTGTCTGTCATTGTACCATGACCAAGCTGTTTTGACTACCATGGCTAAAGAGAAGGTTTTGAGATCTGGAAGTGTGAGACCTCCTGCTTTGTTGTTCTTTTTCAATCCAAAAAACCAAATCAAACTCACTGCAGTTGAGTCAGATCTGACTCATAGTGACCCCTCCTTGGTTTCTGAGGCAATATCACTGCGGAAGTAGATTGCCTAGTCTTCCTTCTGAAGAGTGGCTGGTGGGTTTGAACTGCCAGCCTTCTGCTTAGCAGTCAATTGCCTTAGGCTCTACACTACCAGAGCTCCCTCTTCTTCAGTAGTCCTTTGCTTATCTGAGTTCTCTTTCTTTTCCATATAAAATTAGTGATTAGTTTTTCCATGTCATTAAAGAATACTGAAGAAATCTAGATTGCATTGAATCTATAGATTGCTTTGGGTTATATTGACATTTTCACAATGTTCAGTCTTCCTATCCGTGAACATGGTATGTTCTTCCATTTATGTAGATTTCTTATAGTTTCTTGTAGGAGTATTTTGTAATTTTCTTTATGTAGGTCATATGTCTCCCTGGTAAGATTTATTCCTAAGTATTTCATCTTTTTGGTACCTATTGTGAATGATATTGTTTCCCTTATTTCCTTTTCAGAGATCTCTTTGTTGATGTAGAGAAATCCAGTTAGGTTTTATGTTGATCTTGTATCTTATCACTGCTGAATTTTTCAATTAGTTCCAGTAGTTTTCTTGCTGAGTCTCTGGAATTTTTTCTGTACAGGATCAATTCATATAAAAATAGGGATAGTTTTATTTCTTTCTTACCAATTTGGATGCTTTTGATTTCCCTTTCTTGCTTTTTTAGCTGGCTAGTACTTCCAATTCAACGTTGAATAGAAGTAGTGATAGAGGGCATCCTTCTCTGGTTCCTGTTTGTAAGGGGAATTCTTTGAGTCTCTCTCCCTTGAGAATATTTTTGGCTGTTGGTTTTACATTTATGCCCTTCATTATGTTGAGGAATTTTCCTTCTATTCCTATTTTTTTAAGAGTTTTTTTAAAAAAAAAACAGGAATCAGTGTTGGATTTTATCAAATGCCTTTTCTTCATTGACTGATATGATCATGTAGTTCTTTTCCTTTATTTTACTTATGTGATAGATTATACTGATTGTTTTTCCAGTGTTGATCCATCCTTGCATACCTGGTATGAATTTCACTTGGTCATGATTTTATATCTCTATATATATTTTGTTGAAGTCTATTGGCTAGAATTTTGTTGAAGATTTCTGCATCTATATAAATGAGGGATATGAATATAGGGGATATTGATATGATATGAAGGATATTGATATTGAGACCTGTAGTTTTCCTTTCTAGTGGTGTCTTTGCTTTTTTTTTTTTTTTAAATCAGGGTTATGCTTGTTTTATAGAACATATTAGGGAGTGTGTTAGACTGGGTTCTCTAGAGAAACAAAACCAGTAAAGCTTATATATAGAGAGAAAGAGAAATTTATCTTAGGAAAATGGCTCACACACTTATAGAAGCTAGCAAGTCCCAAGTTCTTGGATCAAACGTCAAGCTAGAGGCTTTTCCCAACTCACGCAGTTGCAGGGGCTGAGGAGCTCAAGGTTGGCAGGCAGTATACTGGCTATTGACTGCAATGAATGGCGAATCCAAGATCTCCAGGCCGAATAGTGGATTGTTTGCTCACGGACAATTATAGGCAGATTCCCAATCCACAGAAAACTGTCTCTTTTCCCAGGATGTCCATAACTATACTGGAAGCAGGCCACACTCCTAGGGAAATCCCTTTCAATGGATTGGCTGCTCAAAACATATACATCTGATCCCATCATTGGAACAACCCACATCACAATTGCTTAAACCACACAGAACTGTGGTCCAAGTTGACACACAGCTCCAACTATCACAGGGAGTATGCCATTATTTTCTATATTCTGGAATAGTTTGAGTAGGATTGGTGTCAGTTCTTCTCTGAATGTTTGGTAGAATTCTCCAGCGAAGCCATCTGGGCCAGGACTTTTTTTTTGTTGGTAGTTTTTTTATGGCTTGTTCAATTTCTTCTTTTGTTATTGGTCTACTAAAATTTTTTATGTCAGTCTGTGTTACTTTAGGTACATAGTGTGATTCTAGAAATCTATCCATTTCTAGATCCTTCATTGTATCCTGATATTTTGGTTGCTTTTGTTATGATGTCATCAATTTATTTTCTTATTCATGTTATTTGCTTCTTCTGATTTGGAGTCTCATTACTCCAAGTGTGGTCTAAGGATCAATAGCATTGGTATCACATGGAAGCTTCTTAGGAAAACAGAATTTAGGGCACCAGCAAAGACCAACTGGATCAGAATCTGCAGCTATTCAGACTCCTGAGTTGTTCATATGCACAGTAAAATGTGAGAAACTGTGATGTGGAGTTGGTCTTTCAGAAGGTATGTGTGTACATTCAGCAGGTGCTACTGATTAGGTACCTAATTACTGATTGGGTGAGTACAGCAGGTGGTGCAGCTTTTGATTTAAATCCCCTTCCCAACACCCTCCCCCACAAAAAAATCAACATTAATCATTCTAAGAGTAGCCAACATTTACTAACGCTTTGTGCCACAAACTGGGATAACAACTTTCTATGGCTGCCATATGTGGTCTACCTCCCCAGTGGTAGACCACTTTGGATTCTTTTTTCTTACTGTTCCATGATGTCCTGCTCTTTCAGCAATTACAAAACAAATCCTCTCCTCTCTTTCCAAATGTGCCTTATTGACTCTCAACCTAGATAGACATGAGTGGCCTATGAAAAGCAAGAAAAATCCCTATCCTAGTTCCTATCATCTTTACACATGAAGGGAGCATGACTAAAATGAAAAGTGAACTGTAAGGAGATGTTGAAATATTTGCTGGAAAGATGCTAGTGAAACAGTTCTCAGGAGATTTTCTCCACTCTGTGATGTAATTTGTAAAAGCTTTGACTCATAGATAAAAGCTGAGTCTAATCCTGTCTTACAAGAAAGTTATCTAGAATAGCTGAAATACCCTTCCCTGGGCTCCTTTTTTCACTCTCTCTCTCACTTCTCCTACTGACACAGGCCT
This sequence comes from Orycteropus afer afer, assembly GCF_000298275.1. Taxonomy (NCBI): domain Eukaryota; kingdom Metazoa; phylum Chordata; class Mammalia; order Tubulidentata; family Orycteropodidae; genus Orycteropus; species Orycteropus afer. The sequence continues at coordinate 508,195 of NW_006921630.1, forward strand.
GCTTTCTGCCAGGGCTTTGATGGATGGTCTCTCTCCTTCCACTTTTTGGTCCTTTGTGTTCCCCTTTGCTCTCTGAGGGTTCAGGGTGTTCGGTAAGTAGTTCCACAGAAGGGACCAGAGATGTGTATGGGGAAGCTACAGGCTACATCCCAAGAAAGGAGCTTGTCTTGTATCAGGTTGATTTATGGCCATGACCTAATCTGGCCCTACTTTCTGCTCATTTTCCTCCAAAAACAACCTGACACCACATAACATGTTTTTTTAGTTACCAGAGCTGATGACACTGTGTATGACTCCTCTGTTTTGTTGAATAGAACCTCATTTTCCTGGAAGTTGATGGAGCTTCTTGGAGAAGCAGGACTCTCACTCCTAATCTTTATCTCCCCAGAAGTGCAGAGAAGAACTCTTCCTTGGGGGTATCCTGGAAGTGAGCTTCTACGGTCATGTCTGAGCCAAGAGCAGCATTTTTGCTTGGAGCTTATCATCATCTTCTGCCAAGTTAGCCAGTTCTTAAATTATCTCCTCTTTGAGATTCTGCCATAGATAGATGTTCCCTTGAGGGTGGGGATTTGCCCACAAGAAGCTTTTAATTACTCTTACCATGTGTGTGGCAATGCAACTTTATAGGATCTAGAAGGAAACAGCTTATTATGTGATGACTGGTGAAAAGTGCATCTAACTTCATGGGAAAGTCAAAGCACTTGTAGTTGCAAAGGAGACTACTAGTCCCTTTTGGAAAATTTTAACAGGTCAGATGTAAATGAAAGTTATTGGGACCCATCAAGAATGGTAGAAAATGCCTTTTCTCTTGACGAAGACTCTCATGACTCAGTCTGACATCAAGAGAAGAGTGGGTGCAATGTAGGAACTAAGAACTAACAATCTTCCTTGGCCCTGTGGCAAATTCACAGATATAGGAGACAGGCTCTTGTCATCAAGGAGTTTTCAAATTGCTTGGTTGAATGATAATTGTTAATACTATCATATAACAGCAGTACAACAAGTTCCAGCAAGCTACAGATAAAATAGATTACCTTGACTCAGGTGGCCAGAGAAGACTTCATGGACAAGGAAAAATTAAGCTAATTTTTTAAGGACATGCCCATAGATAAGAGACATTTCACACAAAGGGAGCAATATAACTTGTGGGGTTTGGGGCAGTTGGAATGTTGGTGTTAGGAAAATTATATGATGACTAGAGAATAGGATTTGATTTGAGAAAGTATGAGAGAATGAGGTCTCAGTGCATCTTTCTCAGCCTTAGGTTCATATAAACTCTCTAACAGGGATATTTTTGACTTTTCCATTTATTTGAACACTCTGAAATAAGTTTGCATAATGTTCCTGGAATACTCTTTCACTTTGTGGAGGCAAAGGGAATAAGGTTCTACTTTTTCTCTTTTGTCATTACTATAAAATAAAAATACCAAGGGCAGTTGGATTCCTGACAGTTTTCAGGAGATTGTGTTGTTATTATGTACCTTTGAGTCAAACCCGACTCATAGCGACCACTCCTCGGGTTTCTGAAGTGGTATCACTATGGAAGTAGATTGCCCAATCTTCCTTCTGAGGAGTGGCTGGTGGGTTTGAACCGCCAACCTTCTGGTTAGTAGTCAAGTGCCTTAGGCACTACACTACCTGAGCTCCTTTCAGATTACATTTTTTTTTCTCACTTTTATTGACCTTCAAAACTCTTCATGTCAATTGTGCTTTTCTGCCTCATTATACACCTGTAGTTGTAATGGAAAGCTTGTTGCAAGGATGCCAGGAGCAGTGTTGAAGCATAACTCCCTCTATCTGGTTCGTGGTCAATGAACTCCATTCTGTCAATACTAACTGATAGAAAGTTCCAGCAGGGGAGAGGGATTATTTTTGGTGGAGAAGGTGAACATCCGAGCAATTTGACTACAACAGTTGAGAAGTATGGGCATCTCCTATCTGGACCATCTGGTCCCTTTTGGATTACATTTTCGTCAGACTCAGATTCACATCTGCCAGTTACACACCTAGTGGGAAACCAAGAGGAAAATGGAAGACATTGTCTTGGAAGCAAGTTGTCAGTTTTATGCTCTTCACATTAGCTTCTCTCCCACCTTTTCCAACCTTCAATCAAATCCTTGGGTTTCTGATAACAAGGCCTCCTTAGCCTCAGAGTCCCTTAGACTTGATGATGGAGTGTATGTGTCACAGAAACTCGTGTAAGCCCACCCAGAAATTTTGCCTAAGGTTCAACAAGCCTGCCTGTCAGTTTAGGGACTGGCCACCAAGAAGATATTAATATCAGTGCTACCAAGGCTTTTCCTTTTCCAAACTATTTCCAGGTGTGAATGTTCATCTGTACATTTTATTTTTTGTTTTTGAGAGTCAGATCCCAGTTGCCTTCAAGTAGTAGTCTGAAAATGTGTTGATAACACCACACTCCTCAGCCTGTTTTATTCTTCTTGCCCCAAAACAACAACCTAATAACTTGTTTATTTAAGTATTTGAAATATTCTAGTGTAGGGGAAAGAGCATGGATTTTTCAGTTGAACAGACCTGGTTTTAATTTCTGTATCTGGCACTTGCTAAATTTGAGACCGTGGATAAGTTGCTTAACTTCTCTGATCCTCAGTTTTCTTATCTGTAAAAAAAGGAAGATAATAAAGTTTAGCTCATATGTTTGTCATAAGGTTTAATAGTGGTGCCATATGTTCAGAGTCTGGAGCATAGTAGACATTTAATAAAATGTAGTTCAAGTCTTTTTTATTTCTTCTTGGCATAAGCAGCAGGTCTCCTGAGTACAGAATAAGGAAACCAAGATATTGAAAGAAGCAACATTACCCCTCTACAAGGGCCACATTTGAAAATTTCCCCATTAAACAGTTGTTTATAATTCTAGATGTGATGCTTGCTGCTTTGTTAGAATTTTTCAAAATCACCCAGGGTGACTGTATCCCCAGTTTGAGAGAAGTCCTTTCTCCTTGAGAGTAATTGACTCTATTAATTCCAAATGTTAGCTATTAATAATAATAGAGAACTGGATGCAAATTATTTTTTTGCTAAAATCTCACATGAGTATATTGCTCTATTAAGATACCCATGGTCTCTAAATTACAAGTTTTGGAGTTGAGAGTAGGAATTCATTGAAAAAGATATATATGTATGTATATATATATATATATAATCCCTTTCTCACAAAATCTAGATAAAATAAAAGGCAAAGTGTCTGTACCATTTTAAGTTTTGTAAGCATTAATATATAATGAAACCCAGTTGTAAGTAATTGATCAAAGAATGGTTCTTAAAGTTTTAAGACAATATGGTCCAAATGTTTGGCTTCAGCAACACCACCATCTTCTAAGTTACATCACTTGATCTGATTTTTCTAACCCAGGGGCCATCATAGTTCAATTTGGTGTTGAGTGATTTCATAAATCATATTCATGATCTGGTCCCTCTGTTCCTCCCAAGAATGTGGCTTTGATGAGTAAACAACAGTTATAATGTGTTTGCTTCTATCACATGTACATCCAAAGTTATAAACTTTCAAGGTTGCACAAGCTCAGTTTCTCCACAGATACTGTGTTGGCTTAGCCGGCATTGGTTTTTGTCAGTCTTTGCTCTGCTAATCTGAGAAGAAAGAGAAGTCTTCTTGATGTGGGAATTCCATAATTTTTCTTTTGAAACAGAACCCCTCTAGCTCTTTCTTTTTGGGGTCAAGGAAGCAGAACTGGGGGACCCTCCTGAGAGCTGTGGGTTAGCTGTGCAAGCTACTCTGTGATCTCAGCTTATGGTTGGAGGGTACTGAAGAAGAGACCTATGCTTCACAGGTATAGTGAGTTTATTGGTGCTGAGGTGGACATCTTAAGGCCCAAAGCCAAGAGAAGAAACAATGTCTAACCCCTTCCAATGATAAAATAATCAGGCTATCAGCAAAGCAGCCACATCTATTTTAGCAGTCAGAAGGAGAAGATGTGTGGCAGTATGTATCTGCTTTCCTTTTTCACCTTCACGGTGCTGGAGCTGGCTCATACTCACTCATAAAGCTGACTGTACACATCTCTTCTGAACTCTATGTTTTAGGAACATCATCCTGGTAACTTGAAATTGACCATTATAGGAGTATTTACATTGGCAAAATTGGCAAATGCTACAAATCCCCTTTAGAGAGCTGATTGTTAAACGTTTACCAGCATACAATTAGTGTTTAGTGTAATTTGTTCTTCTCTTTTAAAACTGTCATCAAACTCCTTATCATCATACTAGTTAAAAAACCACTTGCCATCAAGTTGTCTCCAGCTGATGGCAACCACATGTGTGTCAGAGTAGAACTGTGTTCCATAGAGTTTTCACTGGCCGATTTTTAAGAGGTGGATCATGAGGCCTTTCTCCCAAGGCATCCTCAAGTGAACTTGAATCTCCAGCCTTTCAGTTAGCAGCCAAGCAGGTTAACCATTTGTACCACCCAGTGCACCATGTTGTTGTTATATGCCGTTGAATTGGACCTGACTCATAGCAACCCCTCCTTGGGTTTCCAAGGCAGTATCACTACAGAAGTAGATTGCCCAACCTTCCTTCTGAGGAGTGGCTGGTGGGTTTGAACCACCAGCCTTTTGGTTAGCAGTCAAGTGCCTTAGGCACTATGTTTATTGGTCACTTTATATGTTAGGCTCTGTACTAAGGTCTTCTTACATGTGTTCTTTTATTTAATTATCACAGTGAACTTGTGAGGTGTGTTGTGATCTCACCTTACAGTTGAAGCATGCTGAAGAATACTCCTGGTATGGACATATTTTATTTTACAAGTAGTTTGCAAATGAGGAAACTGAGGGTTAGTTAGGTGATATAACTTTTCCAAGGTCACATATCCTGTGAGTGGTGCAGTGGGGACTAAAGTTTATGGCTGATGAAGGCTTATCATCTCTGCCCCAGCATCAGTGAGGTGGAAAGCTATCCTGGCTCAGAATCATGACACCTTGGTTCTAGAGAACTCTCTGCACCCAGCTCCAGACAAGCCTCAGTGTCTTCATCTATCTTCAACAAGGCTAGTGGTAATAACACTGCTTAGTTTACAGGATAGTTTTATAGCTTAAATGACAGTGTAGATGAGATTGCACTTGGAAGCTCAAGTACTTTATAAATGAGATATGTCATTATATGCTTAGAATTGAAGGAAAAAAAATTCCCAAAACAGACACTACCTCCCTTTTTAGAAGATTCTGTGGTAGTGGGTATTTTAAGGAGCTCTGGTGGCATAGTGCCTAAGGCATTTGACTGCTAACCAGAAGGCTGGCAGTTCAAATCCATCAGACACTCCTCGGAAGAAAGGTTGGGCAATCTACTTCCATAGTGATACCATCTCGGAAACCCAAGGAGGGGTCAGAATGGACTCCATGGCAGTGAGTTTGGTTTTTGGTTTAAAAGGTATCTGATAGACCTCTGGAAACACCTGTGAATATTTCTAGATGAACTGGCAGAATTTTGATCTGGCAGTGTCTGAACTCTTTAGCTTTGGGTCTCCCTAACCTTTCCAGAAGGATCCCTTGTGCCACAATGGTTAAAGCAATCAGCTGCTAACCACAAAGTTAGTGACTGGAACCCACCAGTCACTCCATGAGAGAAAAGATCTAGTGATCTGCATCAGTAAAGATCACCTAGGAAATGCTATACCAAAAACCAAACCAAACTGCCATTGAGTTGATTTGACTCATAGCAACCCCTCCTGGGGTTTCCGAGGTGGAATCTCTACAGAAGTAGATTGCCCAGTCTTACTTCCAAGGAGTGGCTCATGGGTTTGAACTGCCAGCCTTCTGTCTGGCAGCCAAATGCCTTAGGCACTATGCCACCCTATATGAGGCAGTCCTATAGGGTCACTATGAGTCAGAATCAACTTGATGACACACAACAATAACAGCCTTCCCAGTATGCCTGATGACCCAGGTAGCGGTAGTTTCATGGGCAGATTTGGATGGTGGATGCCTTCAATGAACCAAATTATTAACACGACATGTTAGTTCTAGGAATTTGGGAGAATAATTTTAGGGTGATTTTTTACAATATTTTGTCTACATTTTTAGAAAAGATACCTTTTTGTTACATGTTTCTGTAGCTATTTATACTTCATTGTAGTTTTACTTCAATGTACATATTTCATTGTAGTTTTTCACTTAAGGTTTATCTTTTGCTCTGTACTGACTTCTCCCTAGTGTCAAGTAATCATTTAATCACAATAGAATCCTCAACACCAAGTATTGAGATTGGCAGCTAGTACTGCTACATAGATATCTACTGAACAAGCATGGATGAACTGACTGCCTGGAGCACTTACAGTACTCATACACTTCTTGTGCCACAGTTGTCCATCTAAAAATTTGAAGACTTTTTCATTTTTCATTTTATGTGTTTTAATTGCAGTTGAACCTAGATTGTCAGAGTAAGGGCCAACCATGGGAAGTTCTGTGCTACAGTTACTCAGTGTGCTCTCAGGTTATCAGAGGCATTTGTCAGCATTTGTCAGACCTCCTAGTATTTCCCAATTTATATAGTCCAAGATCCTTACTGTGTCAAACAAGGCCTACCTTAACCTGCCACATAACATTTAAACACTCCCCTCTGTTAATATCAAACTGCTTATCACTGCTCTCATATATTAAACTCTTTACCTCCAGTGCCTTTGCTCATGCTGTCCCCACTATGTGGAATGATCTTCAATAATTCTTTTTGCAAGGCCAAATTTTACACACTCTTCAAGAATTGATTTGGGCCTCATCTCCTCAGAAAATCCTCTCTGAGCCCCTGAGATTAGGGCCCCAGCTCTGTGCTTTTATTCACCTATGCATTCCTGATCTTAGTTCTGATACACTGAGATCATCTCCTGTGTCTCTCCTCCCCCATTAGACTGTAACTCCTCAAAAGGACAGGCTATACTTTTTTTTTTTCCAAAGTTGAGGACAATGTCCCTGTCTGGAATTAAAGAGGTGTTTAAAAATATTTGATGAATAAATGTATTGATTCTAAGTGGAATTCTTTTATCCAGGGGAAGAGACACTGAAAGGAAATATAAAAGTGTTTTGGTTTAGTAGGGTGACAGTCCCTTAAGTCACTAAGCACAATTCCCACCAACTAGAGGTAGAGGATGGAACTACAAGGTCAGAGGTTCAAATTTTGGGCCAATCAGTGTTTGCCTAAGCACAGGCTCCAATTCCAACCTAACTGTTGAATGACTTAATCAGATGAGAATCAGATGATTTTCCACATTGGGGGAATTACCACTACAGACCAGATACAGGGAGGGCGGAAATAGCTATTTACTTCATCCTCAAAATTTTGAAAACTCTTACATGATTTCATGCAGGAGATTGGAGCTGATCCCAGTGACTCTCAGGGACCTCTAAGCCACACCATGTTTCACATGTGCCACAGTGTCTTCCCTTGGAATGATAGATTTCTCAGTTGGAGCAAAGGGTGTTTATTTCCATGCCAGTAGTCTTAAACATGATTTTTTTATTGCAAATAATAAAATGCTCTAATTAATGATCAGTCTTAGACAACCAATTAGCCATATTTCCTAACAGCATCCTATCCGTGCACTTACTTATAACAGGCCCTTTTTCTTTTCATTGCCTCTCATTCCATTAGTCTGCTGAATTACAAACCAGTATGTTCTACTCTTGCATAGAAACCTCAGATAAAACCTAAGATGTTAGATCAGAAGTGATTTTTAAATAAATGGTTTAAAAGAATTTCAGACAAGCTTTCTACTTTCATGTCTGCTTTAACTTACCATTGATAAAAATCTTTCTAATTTTCCTTGTCTGGTTGGAAAATACTAAGCCTTCCAACTTCTACCCTCTGCATTTCCATCCACTGAGCAGCAGTGAGAGGTTTAGTTGCTTTTGGAAATATGAATTATCAACAGCTCTCAATATGGTTTCATAAGAATCTGTATTTGTGAAAGCTCCGCAGGTGATTCTGATCCATAGCAAGGGTAGATGACATTGGGTTAGAGAATTTTATTTGTCTACCCTGCTTTTTAATTTTTTTCTTTGGTGGAAGGAGTGCAGGGTGGTTCTTCAGCAATGATTTATTTGCTTCCTGTAGTTGAAGTCTGCAATAGAAATACAGTTATCTAAGCACCTGGATGGTGTAAGCAATTAAGTACTTGGCTGCTAACTGAAAGGTTGGTGGTTTGAATCAACCCAAAGATGCCTTGGAAGAAAGGCCTGGTGACCTTCTTAGGAAGATCACAGTCACTGAAAACCCTGTGGAGCACAATATTCTCTGACACACAAGGGGTTGCCATGAGTTGGAGTCAACTCGACAGCAATTTTTTTTTTTTTTTAAATCTAAGCACCTAGTAAGGTTTCTCATATGCTGCTTGGACAGTTTAATAAATTAAAGAACAAGGAATTATTACTTAGGCAATCATTCAGAAAGTAATACTTCTACTTATCTGCTATGACTGCCAACTAAAATCGATCATTTTAAAGCTCTTGGTTAATAAATGTTTTTGGACATAATTAGCACTACACTCTGGTAGTATAGTGCCTAGGGCATTTAACTGCTAACTAGAAGGCTGGTGGTTCAAACCTACCAGCCACTCTTCAGAAAAAAGACTGGGCAATCTATTTCCAGATAGTGTCTTGGAAACCCAAGGAGGGGTCACTATTAGTCAAAATCGACTCGATGGCAGTGAGTTTGATTTTTGGTATTGATACATTATGGAACTAAAAGGTGACAAGTTTGGAGTAGCTTCTCAGTGACAACCAGGAACCCTGAGGGAGTGAGTCACTGGGCCTGCAGGCTCAGGACCATGGTCTCAGAGGACATCAAGATCAATTGGCACAACATGGTACATAAAGATGAGGCAATATACTTCTGTAATGATGTTGTTGCTTGTTGTTAAGTGCCGTCGAGTCATTTCCGACTCATAGCGACCCCAT